>NC_091937.1:26610823-26790823 GCF_041260155.1 Ptychodera flava | reverse complement strand
TTGAAATCGCCATGGGACAGGTTGGCATTTTCTCAAAAAACACACAGTCGAAAGAACATCTGATACTTTTTTTGAAAACCTGTATTCAGGATGGGTTTGTAAAACGTGCTAATTTTGACGGATTTTCAGGCATTTGCATCCTTTACGCTGATGCTCCCGGCAAACTCGTAATTTGCCAATTGAGAAATTCCAACGGTTTCGATTCAATTAATCAGACTTAAAATTTTCCTTGTGAGGTATTTTTCAATTGATCATAAAAGACACCTTTCACTACGCGTAACGAAACGTTTAATATCGTTTAGAAGGCAAATGTTTAAGCTTCCTGTATGTTCTGGAGTTTATTCTGCCGAAATTCTTCTGTGACGTAATTTCTCACTGAAAAAAAAATTTCGGGGGACACGCGCTTTTCTGAGAAGTCAAAAAAGCGCGCAAATGAAATGTCCGTTTCAATTTGGTGCAAGGTGAACGCATTGAGTCTAGTCCAGCCATTCAGTGTAGCAGATTACGGGTGCGAATTGGCCATTAACCGGCTGCTAATTCGATTGGCGGGAAACGCGGGGAGAAAACCCGGCCATAAACAGATCACTTGACGTGCGACGAGTTATCCCGTGTCTTCAATCTATTTACCATTCAATTTAATGTGGGAATAAAATATGTATATTTCGATTAAATAACTGGAGCGAAATTAAAGGAATTCCGAATCAAGGGGTGGGCAAAACGTCCTCCCCGGGGATTCGATTCCACGTGATGTCACCGTGTTGCCCCTCTCTTGAATTTTAGAAATTGGCGGCGGGATAATTATTTCGTACTCCGCAATCAAAGCTGTGGAAAGCCGATGGGGTTCGGTTTTTTGTGTCCGTCGCTATGCTTCTGGCAAATGTTAAAGCTCTCGGGCGATAATACTGGAAGATACGGTGTCGCTTTGAAACTTCATTACGTCAAGAGTGCTCGTTGAACTGAGGTGTTGTGAAAGAAAATGAACGCATCGCCATCTACAGTATTGGCGGACCTCTTGAACGTCGAAGTACTTATGGCATGAGCGCGTGTGGCCCCTTTTAAGACAAGTTAAAGCTGACTGGCAATTAGACCCAAGATCGAGAACAATTTGGCAACGTTAACTGACCAAAACTGCCGACGGGCACAACACGGGAGAGAGAACATACTCGGGTTAGCCTCGTTATCGTTGCATGAATAATATTGCAAATGTCTAGTTGAGGGGAGTGACTTCATCATCTGCAATTGTCAAATGTGCTCGGGTGTCCTGAGTGATCGACCGCCTCGGTGAAATACAAATTAATTGCCTTCTTGTCAATCCACGCTAATTCCTCGGATCGTCGCCGTTAGTGGGCTTTTCTTCGGGCCCCGCTTGGCCACTTTACCCGGCAACCTTATCATTTTCGACGCTAGACGTCTAGCCCTTTTTTCCCTCGCTCATCAGCGCCAGGTTCTGACGTTTAATGAAAGTCATCAGGATGTTAAGATTCATCAGATCGGGGGGATGGCTTTACCACCCGGCGTCGGGGGACTTCTCCGCTGAAGTGATCATTAGTGCGCTCGCTGTATCTCTCTCTCTCTCCAGACCCCGATTGTACACGAGCCTTAATGGTCACTGAATGCGTCCTCTAATAGCAGACCCCGGTAACTCACAAAATGAGAGGTTGCCAACTT
The DNA here is from genome assembly GCF_041260155.1 of Ptychodera flava. Classification (NCBI taxonomy): domain Eukaryota; kingdom Metazoa; phylum Hemichordata; class Enteropneusta; family Ptychoderidae; genus Ptychodera; species Ptychodera flava. The sequence continues at coordinate 26,789,155 of NC_091937.1, read as the reverse complement.
TCGCTATTTTTCCCCGAGTCGCTCTCACGGCTCCTGTAACAGCTTGGCCTCTATTTGTAATGCTAATCTGCCGACGATTATCAAGAGATGTCGGCGAAAATCATAGACAAGCCACGCTGATGTCTTTTCTTTCCTCTTTAGAATTCTCTCCTCCCCCATCGATATTTCTCTCTGTGTTCTCCATCCTAGCAGGCAACTCGTTTCCCGGACAACGCTCTCGAGATGCGTTCAAAAGAGAGAGGAGCAGAGCGCACGCCCTGTCACTCATCCCTGGCCGGCGTTTTTCTTTATCAACTCCGTGGTTTGGTTTGAAACTGTCAGAAATGTCAATAATAAGTTTCTTTTTGTCATCAGTCTCTCGCTACAGAAGCTTTCTGTCTCCGTCAGTTCAACTTTTGAATCTTTCATGATCTAGTGCCTCAGTCAGACTGGAGCAGATTAAATGGATCTTGCTTGATTCCTGTTAGTTTTTCTGCAGATCGCGAGGAATCTCAAACGATTTCCTATATTTTTTCCCTACTCAGTCCGCTACGAGCCCAGGCCCCGCTCAATCACATCCAGCGCCCTGACACGGAGCAGTATCAAATTTCCTCTACGTCTCTCCCGGTACATCAGTCGCAGGAAGTTGATCACTAGTCCCTTCCCTGTTCCTACCTGTTTTATGGGAATTTAACCGTGAGTGCTTCCCGCTTGTAATAGACATTTAAATGACGCTGTTACCAATATGTATTTTGTATATTTCCACTTCGCAACACCCGACCCATGTACATTAACCCCGGCTGGTCCAACCGCATGTGCAGGTATGCCTTATTTGGCAGTTGAAAAAAAACGTAATAGCTTCACGACTAACAGAGGTTGGGGACTCTGAGAAAACACACAATCAAGCTATTCTCATTTTCATTTATTTTGTTCCAAACTGACGCGTTTTAAATTACAGACTCGGTCACGTGGCTCTGGAAATCTAGTCGCGGAACAAAAGTAAAAAGAAATTGGGAATTTCTGCAGATAGTCTCGGCTATTGTACGCCTCTTCAAATTCGCTCGCTATCGGCCACGGCGGTCGGAACTTGATCAAAATTTCTACGAGGCGATTTCGTCAAAATAAGCCCTTTCGCTGGACTTCACAAAGAAAGTCAATATCTTGAGTTTATTTGAAGTAAACACTGCTCCGGTCTCCTAGGCTTAGGGGACTGACGTGGTGTCAAGCCTAGTGGTGTGCTTATATTCTAGTGAATAACTTTGAAACTGCGTAATCCTATCAAAATTCAGAAATCTCCCAGAAATTCCCCGTATTGAGTTTTATTTTCATTTCATTTCAGATTTAACCTCGCAAGTAATGCACGAACCCCGGCTATATCGGCAGGCTACGTTCGTTTAACGATGGAAATCGTTCAACGGATGAACATTGGAAAGAAAAAACCCGCAACGATATCCTACATGGCAACATGGTGTACATCGATATACTGACTCGAACACCCCATTCCTAGCTTTCGGACAGTTAAGAAGAATAATGGCAAATGAGACATCCTCGTCCGGTGATATCTAGGCTTTACATCCTGCTAATAGCCAGTTATCATCTTCACACCTCGTTCACGGAGATATTTTTTCGGCGGTAATATAGAGAGGTTGCATGTATAGAAACGTTACATTGCCATTGCCCTTGTTCTTGTAGGCACATTCTTGAAATGGTTTCAGTAAACGTAAATAAAACCCGTTAAAACATTTTTTACTTCTCTTACTGTTTATTTGTATCTCAAACTGTATGGATGGAATGGCTATTCAACTTAGTTGTAAGACTTTTTGTTTTTACTGTTACATGTCGTTTGGTTCCCCATTCTTTACTCCAATTCACACCGACACAACAAATAGCTCGAATGCTTCCCTCCTTTGACGCGAAAATATTCAGCAAATACTTCAAAATCACTTTCTGGGCAAGAACATCCAACTTCAAACACTAAACAATGCAGCAGCCCGCCTTATATTGTAATCTGTTGAAAGTCGCGGCGTAGTCACTACAGAAATATGCAAATTACGATGGCGGCGGGTTCTGGTTAGTGGCAAATATATCTGGGTATATAAAAAGCAAACCAAAAGTGATAAAGAAGGGCAAAAATTAGAAAATTCGCACAAGAATAATTTGTTCTATTCCTACACGTTAAGCCCTCTTGGTTTGTATAATAAAAGGGTTGTGAACTTTAGGTAGCTATAACCCGTACTTAGCTGGCTTTGATTAACTGCCCGTAATGGGCATTATAACGTTAAGAACAATTTCTATTGATGAGATGTGTTGTGATACTCTGTCAACGAGGCACAGATCCGACCGCATGTCGTCATCCTCTTCTCAGCTACAAACTTTGCGTCGGGTAGATTATTTCTATGCTTGCCAACCCTAACAAGCGTACAATTTTTGAACCTGGCGGCATTTCCGAGCACATGAACGTCCATCGGACCAAAAAAAGAAAGGTTTTTGCGAAGAATTTTGGAATTTTGCCAATTTAGGCTGATTTTTTTATCGCCATTTTAACAATCGTCTGATTGACCCGGGCTATGTTTACTGCGTTACTATTATAGTAACGTCGAACTTGTGGTGACTTTTAATCAATTGGACCTTTAACACGCACAAAAAATGTAGATAAAAATAATAGGGTAAACACCTGCGAAAGTAGAAGGTAAATAAAGTGGTGGGCATATACGGTATTCCGTTATGGTATGATCGGTTTGTGGACAGTAGGCGGGCCGACTAAACGGTGTTCTATCGTCGAATATGCTCATGAAATTATTTGTCCTGTGTTTTAAGCCACACATTCTATTGTGTATTGTGTTCATATACGTCGCTCTGAATTACGCCTTTTCATAAGTTACTCCCAGATGCGTGTTAGTAGCCTACAGCATGTGTTATAATTTGTGTATTCCATTTGTTCCAGTGATAGCCGTGTTGGCAGACAAACCCCAACAAAAAACCATTAGACGTCCACTTTGGCATCTTGACTCGACATCCACCTGGCACAGGTGAAAAAAAGCGAGCTTTTATAGCCCACAGGCCTCAAGTTATTTTTCTCCGGCGCAGCCATTTTGCGTTTTTTCTTTCTCCATATTGTCTCTTCAGTTTTTTTCTTAAGCGTTGAAATCCACCATAATACACCGCATTCACCGCGGGCAATACACACTAGCTCACATGGCCATCCATCCATCAAGCACTCGCACTGACTAAAGAATGCTCTCTCTCGCTTTCTTACCTCGGGTTACTCTCAGACAGTATTCTCAGTTGGAATTTTCCTTTTTTTCATTTTATACTTTCCCTTAATTAATGATCTCATACAGGCTATTTGCGCGAGGTTAAATGTTGTTTATTTTAGACATTGAAAGTACGAACCATTTTCGCTCCTTTGTGCCGAGGGTGCTGTTTTGTGTATCACAGACGATTGGCTGTCTCCGTGCGAAATTGACATGCTCGGATAAATAGTTCGCGGTTGATTTTTTGAACAGACGGCAATTTCTGAATCTGCCTCCTTGACGTTGATCACAACTGTCTGGTTTTCATTTTAGAGCGAATATCACGCGCTCTGTTTTTACCGTCGGTTCTGATCAAAACTGATTCAAAGTTAAGTCAAAATTACGACAAATATGATTTGTTTTAGCAAAATTTGCCGACGGTGATAATCTCTGATCTGAAGTAGATACGAAACTCGACTCCTCCGTCCGGGGGCAACATTGTCCTCTATAATCCGGCATCTTGTCTCCATCAATTTTACCTGCTCCCTAACCTTTGCATTACGCCTTCATGTAAAAATGGACGGCCTTGTATGCGCCACAGTCGGCTTTCATTTTCTATACTTCAGGGAGAAAAGTGGTTTTTAAGCGATGTTTTTTGTTTGCTTTATTGAGTTAGCCAATTTCTAGGAATATTCCTAAAATACAAAATCTTCCAACATCATACTTTAAACTGCGATCACGCTAGTTCATGGTAAATTAAAAGAATACCCTAAAACTGTAAGATACGTCACTGACAAGCTATGTACATCTAAAGTTAGGTATGTCTAAAAACGGTATTATTACCTTGTTATTACAAAGGATTAAAGTAACCGGTGTACATAACTTTGTCAGGGAAAACGTCACCGAAGCTTTGGCAATGGAGAGAATGAAAACTGGTGACATTGACAGTTAATGGATTAAAAGAGCGCCATGTCATCAAAACTAAACAATTTCTTGTCTTGGAACTGCAGTCGCATAAGTTGTGATTCGCCGACTGGCTTTCGCCGATCTGGAAACTTTTCACCCAAAATAGTGAGAGAGCGACACATCTGACATACGGGTACTGAAAATTAGAAAGACATGCCATCTGGCTTGGGATGCAAGTCTCCTGGTTTCGAATCGAGTGGCCCAAAATTATCCCATTCTCAACTGGAAAGATAGATATCACACAAATCCCAGTGTCCCTTGCAAGAGATGTCACGTCAGTTATAGGACACAGGGCACTGTTCTGGCAAAACAAGCCGCTACGACCAGGGGCGGCTAAGTAAATACCCCCATTGTTCGTACTTCTTGGGCCACATCAAAATGTCAGCTTATTTCTGACATGAGGTCAGTATGTTGAAACCGACGTGTCACGAGAGCTTTCTGTGTGACTGGTGCGCCTTTCAAAAAATGGAATTCAGCCTCAAAGGAAGATGAGCCTTTCAGATTAGCCCGTGCCTGCAACTCGCCTTGTCTCATCAATGATTGGCGGTGGCATGAGGAGAAAGGAAAATCACATGTAGGGGAGGTGAGAATTGTGCTCGGTGGACGAAGACCTTGGTGAGCAGCGTTGCAGCAAAGTGGTGAAGTGAGACCCCAATCGTCAACAAGTAAGCTATGTTCAAAGAAAATAAAATTCTTCGAATTATGACCGTAGATTTTGCGCCGAGCGAAGAAATTCGTTTGCTTTGTCTTGATAAAAGTCGCCGAAGAAAGTTGTTATGTCTTAAAAATTATGCAAATCTAGTGACATCAAATTTGAATATCCAGGTACAATGTTTGAAGCCCACAGTAAAAAATATGATATCGTTTCTTCATTTCAGGTTGGCATACATTTTGCTCTTGAAGTACCTTTAAATCACTTGGAAGCACTCAAGTCTCATTCCTCGCAAAGAGACAAAACTCTTATGTAATAGACCTCCAGGATGGATTCCTTAAGAAATCAATGAGTGGATCACTGGAGTGTCTGTATCCCTTGGAGATGCATCCAACAATTTTTTAACAATCTAAACTCTTTGTGTGTTTGTTTGCGATATCTTTAATTCAATTGTGAATAGTCAAATTTAAAAAAAAACCTAGAAATTCATGATGTTTCTAAGATCGTTTAATTGGATAACACGCTAAATCAGGACAATTGAGCCCAGCTTACAAGTCTTCATTCACCGGATGCTGATTGCACATGACAGTTTGATTCCCGTCCTACTTTGAAATTCAAATCAGCCGAAAGCGACTGAAAATTCCCGCCATTTGAATTTCGAAAGCAGCTTTTGAATATTTCATATCGGTCGCTTCCTCGGCGGTGTACAGTAGCTGATGTTCTTTTAAAAGTCAAGTATTTTTCCTATCAAAATCCACCTTGTAAACAGCGAGATTCCTTTCAAATTCGAGAGTACTTGCGAACACAAATGCATTACTGCACACATGCTATGTTTTTAAAGAGACATTTTAATGGGGGAATTGGTATGACCTAACGCCAGTTCCGTTTCCCAACTGTTTTGTTTGAATTTGGAGTCACCATTTTCTGCGAAGTGTTATTCAACTCTTGTGGAAACGTTAGAAAACACCAGCAATGAGCCGGGCCTGTCACTTTAAGTGACATTGAGTGGGTACACCGTGTTATTCCCCCCTTCCTTTGTTCTCGGTACTAAATATAGCGCGCAAAAATTCGACCACATTTGGTCGCTTCCTCAACAATTTCTTTCAAAATTCGTCAAAATTTTCGATCGACATCGATCACGTTCCTTCATGATGTCGAATCAATCTAAAATGAACGTATCTGTCATTGTGCCGAGCTCGGGGAAGACTTTGTGTAAGAGTTTGGTACAATAATAAGGTGAAATGAATGCCCTATAATCGATTGCACAAAAATCACCACCTTTCACATGGCGCTGTTTTGCACACAGCTGACATAGCTCGTAAATTCACTCAAGTTTGAAACCCTCCCAAAAAACGTCCCGAAATGCACCCAACACGTTCTGAGAGAGGCGCTTACCTGAACTCCTATTGGATGGCGCGCAGTGTCCGCCATTACGGACGAGCGACAAAGTGACTTCATCACTGACTTTCTGACAAGTTTGGCAATCTGCGCCCCGTGAATGACTCCAGAAGAGCTGGTGTCTTGCTTACAGAACATAGGGGATAAAAACAGGAATACAAACAAGCCATCAAATAGGGACGCTTGAACGCCTTTGTTCCATACATGGCCAGCAGAATTGTTCTTTTCCGTTCGGCATAAAGTACACTCAAAAACCAGACTAAGAGATTTGCCAATAGACTTTTCTGCCTTTTTGAAAAGGTTTTAATAGCAGCCAAGCATTGCCCTTTGAAAAGAGGCGAAGCAAGGGTTATAATCTCTCAGCCCCAAAAAGTTTGAAGTTAAAAAACTCGGCTTCCGAACGTCTAGTTTGGTATTCCAGCGTAAGCTACACTTCGTAAGACTCATGCAAGATGCATGTAGCCAGGGTGCATTCCATTTATTCTAAGTGCCGTTTTCTCTATATCGCTGCTATGAATGCGTCCCAGTATAACATTACTGGCTGCTTTGCATTAGAAGGGAACCGTTGTGCTGGCTATACCGACCTGAGTCACAGCAGTCAATGGGCGCACACACAATTCCCCCTCTCGCTCTCTTTGGCTGCGCCTTTGACCATTTTTTGTTCTGCCTTTTTTTCGCGAAGAGACACCCGACACAATCGCTCGCTTTGTGCTCAGTGAGAGAGGGTCCTCGGCTGGAGAGGAGCGATCTGCAAACAGGCTGTCGATCTGTCAAAAAAAAAATACTCAACGAACCGACTGTCGGTTTGTGGAGTCCTATCCGGCATAGCCCCACTGCCAGCGGACTTTTTTACACCGGACAGCATTATGTGATCCACACTGGAGATTTACAAGGTAAAGTAAGTTATATTCCCCTAAGAAACGAACACAATGGGAAATGGGAATCTTGTCAATTTCGCCCGGATGAAATCTACTCAGAAACTGAAGAAGTGGTTGTACTGACATCGTGCCTCATCTTTTGTGCATGCTGACCGCCGGCAATTCAGTTCATGCGGCCTGTACCAGAAACAAACAATACGCCCTGCTAAGACGCGAGCCTTGCAAATTTTTTATGTACAAATGTCGTCTTCTTTCCTCAAAGGTTAGAGTTCACTCCCTCGCTAAGTTCTCCTCTACCTTCGTGTGGTGTTTTATGAGTGCGGTTCTCTATATTTTATCGTCACTGGGATGGGCTAATCTTCGCGTTAGTGCGATGCATTGTTCAGAAGTAGGTGAATAGCACCCCAGTGTGTATTAAAGTATTACAACAACACCGTACAAGCAGTTAACTTTAGAGTAACTTCGAATCAGGATTTTGTTTTCAACATCCTTAACAGGGTATAGCGCAATGACGACCCTCCCCCCCCCTCCCCACCAACTACCTTTGAGTCGGAACTGAAGGGTGAAATTCGATGTCGGGTCGCTTGCTGCCTGTCGATCCGTCGACTCCTTTCTTTTTCATGAATTTTTCATCAGCTTTTCTGTGAAGTCGCCGGTTGTCAGGAGAGGTGTGACGGGGAACCGTGGTTTTGTGAATATTACATCTGCGTGACATGTCCATATTGCACGGAAATTTACAGCACTCAGACGAGGCGTTGGCCTTTGCCCCGAGTTCAAACTCGTTAGACGCACCTTCATCTTTGCGGAATACACGTCACTGTAGTGCAGGCTCACTTTTTTTTTAGTAGAGCATACACACGACCCACGACATAAATTCCATTCTTGTCAGTCCCACTAAAACTCCCCTCGGTGTCATCTATGTAAATTAGCGTACTCATTCCTCCCCAATGGCAGATTTTTGCTAATTTCAAACTTAAACTTGTCAAAGGGCAACCTTGACATCATTGACAGAAAACACAAGCATTCCAGTTGCCATGGCGATAGCTAGACGTTCAAAAAGTTACCCATTCTTTCTAGCTTATTGTCATTATATGAGCAAGTTTACTTTTCGGTGAATTGTTTTTTTTTATTCTGTCCTTGTAGAAAAGATTTAAATATACACTTACTACTATTTTAGAATATATTTTCAAATTCAAGTCATTACTGACAGTGCAGAAACCAAAGTTCCAGAAACGGAACTTCAAAAGATAATGTGCAGATCATCCAAATGCAGACTTTTAGCTGCTATTGTTTTGCTTAAAAAATGCAGGTACTCATAGATTTAGTAAGCGACACCCCAAGATTGCAAGCCGTTAAAAATAACCACCGCGCTCTGTACACCTCTCCACGGTGTGAACCAATAGTTTACTCGGATTCAATTCGAAAATATCCACTTGCTTTCGGATTTATCGTTAATTTTTCAGTGAAAGTATAGTAAAACGTGAATTTCGTTGCAATACCATCCTGTACTGTGTTTATTTCGTTAAATATACTTCCAGTGATCATATTAATTCCAAATGTGTTTATCATAGAATTATTGAAAATAAGACACTCTGATGAAGAAATATTCATTCTTTAGGATTAAAATTTACTTGGTCACCTTGTAAAGCAAACGTGGCGTTTCTTCATAAATTATTGCTGCGGACTTCTTCGGCGTCTGAATCCGGCTAGGTTGAAACGGTACGACCTACATACTTCTAGATTTTTTGACGGTTTTACGATATTTAAAATAAAAAAAAAGCGACACAAGTTTATGGTATCATGTGTCTATGACGAGCAGTGCCCGTATCTGACTTTTTTTAAATCTCTTGCTAAACATTAGCAGCAGTATTTTTAACCGGTGCAATTATGAACAACAGAGTAAATATGCCTGGCATGACCTCGTTCGCAGTCGTGAAAACACCAACCCTCATCGACCTCAGCAAAACACCGAGCGATGAATTACCATCAGCCACCGTATCATCGAATGGTGATACCCGTCGCAAGACGTCCGTCGGTATCTCCATCGTTGGGGATATTACATCGGTGCTTGACATTATATGCCCGCTCAAGCGTTTTTCTTAGCGACTTTCTTTGGGTGTAAACAAATCGCGCGGTTCCATCAACGAAGGGCTCTGTCACCATACTGCATTGATATCCTAATATCGACCTGACCGACTAGCCCATTGTGTGCCTCCTTCAAGTGAAAAAAAAACCCAAACAATACCTGCATGTTAAATGAAAATATGGAAGTTCATAGTTATTTGTTTAAAACAGAATTTCTTATTAAAATGCATCTTGCTTCGATGCAGGTTGCTTCTGACAACGCCATCGTTCGTGCGTTCCGACGTTTGACGGATTTGCAGGTATACTTGCGTTATGTAATAAACCGGAGATATTAAGCAATTAGTTAAAAAAAAGAGTGCACCGGTCCCCGCTACTCAGCGGCTGCCGCTGCAGTTGAGAACATTACAACTTGCGGAAATCAATTGAGATCGTTTACCGTTCAGTCCACGCAATCGAATTTTAATTCCACTAAACGTTGAAAATTATGATATATATCGCACATATATTTCCATCAGTGGCATAAACGCTTTCAGATTGAAGTAAAACCTGCGAATATCGCTGCAAATCTCCCCGAATGATAAACTGAACCAACTTGATAAATGAGCGGCAGTTGCAGGACTTTCCCCCTTCTATCTGTCGAGCTTTCTTTTTTTTTATTTTTAGTGTAGAATCTGTTTTGTTTTATTTCGAGTGATAAGAGATTGGTGATGGGTTCGTCCCTGTGTGGTGGGCAGCGGACATTTGTGTCTATTTCTGGCTGCCGTACTGTTAAAATTAAAACCTGCACCTAATTGTGGTTTAGGGCTGATCACAGCCTCGCTACATCAAAATGTTTGTTTTCCAATTGGTTGTGATTTTCTTATTTTTAATGAGAAATGGTCAAAAAAAATTCTAGCACCGCCTTTTTAGAGGTTTGCGCTTGAAAACACGGTCGTCTTTCCTCGCTTTTATCTCATTTTCACACTGCATAAAATATCTCTCCATCCTGGAAATTTACAACCAGCGATAAGAGCTCAAAATGTCGACAAGGTGTCGGAAAATATACGACAATATATCGACATAAGAACATCTCTCTCTACCTGGCTTTCATTTTAAAACTGCGTTACTTGGTCGTGAATTTGGCGGTCTGTCACTTTAAAACTTTACTCACCAAACCAACAATGTTTTAAAAAAATATGCCAGAAAAATATGCTTTGATTCGATAGAGTTGAAAACGATCGGATCGAGAAAAAAAGATAGAATCGAAAATGCCCCGCGGATGTGGCGGGGCGTTTGGAAATGCAACAGTGAGGGATTATTTTTTACCAATATTATTTTCCGAAATTGTTGAACTTTGTTCATCGGAACATAAACTAGAGATCATGCGAGTAGACGTTGTGACGAGTTAAGTCTCCTATATTAGATTGCCAGTGGAGGATAGTGTGTGATGCATTACATAGCCGAGCACCGCCATGCCTTGGGGCGTTCGCTGTATATATTTTACACGCCGATTACTGTTCTTCAACCAATTTAAAATCATCCGAAAAAAATCGAAATTTCAATAATTCTCGCGAAAAGAACAAAAAGGATTCGTGCTTACTGGAACAACAATGCGACCATTCATCATAAACGGGGCTGTGATTCCGGGCAATAAAAAAAACCTGCTTGTTTTCGTGCGAATTCCGCTGCAAGCCAAACTCATTGCCCAATCTTTCCATCTTCACCTTCTCCCCCGAAAAATTGAACACTCTGATTTTAAAAATCACACGCTGGAATCGGAACAATAAAACAAAGGAAATCGGGAGCCGGAGACGGCGAGTCTGATGAGCGGGTAGTCGGTGCTGTCTTAGCTGCAGGGAGAGAGAGTGAGTGAGTGAGAGAGAGAGACAGAGAGCCTTCTGGTCGGGGTTGTTTGTATGTAATAGACAAAGCGTGAAACGAACACGGCAAAAGGGTGGTGTTGTCGGTAGTTATTTCAAGCCGGTGTGGTTGTCCAGTCATGCATGCCAAACTGCAAACACATCGCCTTCTATTGTGCTGGCATTTTCACGGATCTCAAAAGAGGGAAGAATAAAAGGGCCAAATCTGCGTGCAAAATGTCTTAAATAACAGGCAAAGTCATCACAAACGCCTGCTAAATTCATTGAAATTTGTCCCGCTGTACACATCAAAATATGATCGCAGCGAAAAAAACAAGCCTCGGGTAGTGTATTTGAACAATAACGCTGTGATGGTGTCAGTAATGGTGTAAATTTCATCTCCAGTTCCAGTGCTGATATGTCTCCGTGAGACAAGATTATGTGGCGATTTCGCCCGCGTTATAGCTTCTGAAGGCGTCTCTGTCTTCACGCATCCACGCTTCTCAGGTAATTCTGCCTACGATTAAGATGCAGGGGCCTTGGTGAGTGTACAGCCCCGTGCCACCGCAGTTTGCCCATACACCCCGTCGCATTACACAGTGCCTGTGCTCTGTGTGCTGCAAAAATCGCAGAGAGAAAATCAAGATGGCTGCCAAGTTTCCGGGTCAGCGGTGCTTGTCAACGGCGAGCCTGTCGCAATCTGTAAGCAGAACCGCGTTAGACAAGGGCAGTCCATGTTCAACAAATCGAACGTGTCTGGGAAAAGCGCGAGGCCTACCCCGAAAAAGTGTAAGGCGTCCCACAGAAGATGTCTTCAACGAACTAGACAATTGAAGTCGCCGGCAGAGCGGCATCCTGCATCTGCCCGTCTACCCTACTACATCCCTATGACAAACTTTTGAAATATTCATGTCAACCTTAACGAATGGGATAGATCGTTACTGATTTATAGCTCCCTGGAACACCACGGATTCCCATCATTTTTCACTGCTCCGTGGAATAACTCCTTGTCAATTTCCGAAGAGAAAAAACAAACCTAAACTGAAAAGGTTCCACTCCCTCCTCTTTCAATACATTATATGTGTGTCCCCCATTATTTCCAAGCATCTGCACTGAGAACACACACCAGGCGTATTTCTGCGACTTGTGGTGTCAGGAGTTGTGCAGAAACCTGCGAAGATAAACTGCAGGCTTCGAGAAAATAGCAAAATAATTACCAGGAGACACTATCTCGTTTTTAAAAGAGCATTTTTTTATGCCCCACGAATCGGATGATCTCTGGCGTGATTCAGAATAAGCTGTCATTCCTGCAATTGCAAACCCCGCGATCCATATCATCATATAAGCCATCATGTCTCATTTCCGTTTGTTGTCGTCGTCGTGTCGATTGTTTTCTTTTCTAGTTTTGCATCCGTTGTTTTTGTTGTTGTTGTTGTTGTTGCTTGATAATTATGATTTATTGATATGATTGGAAAGGTGGATTTTTTGTCGCACTAAAATGTCACCGCGCTTTCCAACCTTTTTACGATCGTCGTCATAGATGTCCAATGCGTTAATCGAGCATTTTTGCAAACGCAGTACTTACTACATTCTGTTTTGTCATTTCTTGTAAACTTGCGGACGCGTCATTTTGCTGATATACATGACGAGCTACACGTACATCTTGTTTCTTTTGAGATACCGTTGCAGATCTCCCACGCTTGCACACGCCTGACGATTTTTTTTATTTCAATTATGGCCCGACAACCTTGTATGGCCGTAAAATGTAAATATCGCATTTGCATCTACAAAAAATCAACAACAACATACAAAAGTAATTGTTAGTTTGGTGGTCACATTTTTTGTGGGGAAAAGACTCCGGATAACATATGCTTGATCAAACTCCTGCCTGAAATTGTCAATACAACACAACAAAATCAAGCCTCAATATGCATCTGTGCCAATGAAAGCCATGTGTAAATGTATGCATATTCATTGTTCCTCGAGTGTTGAATCTGTGGTGATCGTAGTGAGTGCTGACAAACGACTTTATCATCCGTTTAAAATAATACTCCTGTGGAAATACACACGGCCTTGTCAATTCGACTACCCAAGTTTTTTATGACATTTTCAATTTCTTTATTTTACGTTCGTATGTGTATGTTTCTATGCTAATTTCAGAGATACACAGACATGAAGCCGAAGTTAAACATTCGCCGGGATGAAATGCGGAATGGAGTAGGGATGACGCCCATATTTCTGGATTTCGGTGTGTGTAACTCTCACCCGGGGCTGAAACCAGCAAAATCATCAGACAACGCGAATACAGCAGCTTCTCCGGCCAAAGGTCAAAGACCTTTCTCTAAGGTTTAAATTTTATTATTTTGAAGACTTAAATACTTACGTAGTATTATTTTCCGACCACCAGATGTTGGTCACCGTGCCGGCTTCAGATATAGCATTCAAGTCGTTTTCAAAAGAAAACAACGCAAATATTCATGAGGGATAGTCCATCAACAAGTACAAGATATTGTATGTCCATTTTTGATTTTGCTTAAATAGAAATAAATAATTTAGGAATATTAATTTTGAGTCCCCAAAAGGCTTTGAATTATTTATCATCGAAAAGTTGTGTGTTTTTTATTTTCTGAAATGGTGTAATAGTTTCACAGGCCTTTGGATTATAGAGAGTGTAGGGATGGGTTTTTTTTGTAACGTAACGTTGCAGCCGTCAGGCGTGTTGATTTGTCACTTCGAAGCTGGCTGGTTGATTCTTCACTCAAATTGGGTTTTAGCCCAGCCATTGAATGAAAGGTCAGCATCTCTGAGTGGCATTCCCGTGGGGGTGGGGCGCAACCTTGGACTAATTGTAAACGTTTTCAATCGGCCTTTTCATCTTTGCAGTTCCTAATTCTTCGATTCCAAATTCTTGCAGTGTAAAAAGACATCGCAAAAAATACCCCCTTTTTGAGGGGAGGGTCACTCTCTCGCAGAACAGAGTGCACGTCAAAATGGCTGTGGCATGCAGAACTGATCGTCTACGTTTCCGATTGTGATGTCTGGGACTTCGCTATACACACAAAAGCCCTGTTTGACACCCACTTATCCTTCGCGATATTTACTGCCAAACACTGAGTTATAAAACGGTGTACACATCAGCTTGTGAGGGGCATTGTCCGCACATCAAAACCACACTCCCTCCATCCACTATACAAGCTCTCACCCACTTTGCCTGACCACATAATTCACACATCTTGACGTTTCAATCTCGCAGGAACATTCCTCAGATGATGACATTTCGCTTTCATAAAAAAATAGAGTTCAGCAATTTCGCTTTCGCCTTTAGAATGTCTAGATCAGATAGGAATAGCTAAAGAATATAATAACAGCCATATGGAACTATTACTGTATAGACTTGATAATGAGATGGACGTTGGCGCTTTACACCGCTGTCTCAAGGCCTTTACGCAAGTGTTTCAAGTCGACAATCTCTTTCTCGCGATGCGAATGGTATAATACACAAATTAAACAATTATGCGCTTTTAAGACGTTTTAAAACTCGCGAATTTTCGTCCAACCGTTGGCTTAGATGTGTGTATCTGCTAATTTGCTGACACAAAAACAAGAACCCATTTCAAATATAATGCATGTATAATTCGAGCTTCCGTTCTTTCGGTGTTGTGTGTGTGTTTGTAAACACAACCTGTTGTGTACCACATTTTGTCCATAAGACAGTCCAGCTGAAAAGCAACCAACGTTTCACACTTGGGTGGCTCTGTCTTTCATTGACAAAACAGCCCCAGGAATGGCATCCAGCATTCCGGGGTAACTCTGTGAATACCTTATAAGGACTGGCAACTGCAACCGTTGATGATTATTTTATCATTTTACTTGTTGACGTCAACAAGATTGTTTTGTTCTACTCGCCAATAACATGTCAACTCACAGTCTGTACATGTCCTGTAAACTGCAAGATCAATGTTGACAGGAGAATGAATTCTGGTCCGGACTAGAATTCAAATGTAAACAATAACTGTGCATTTTTCACGAGTTGCTGTGTTGACAAGCTAAATAATGGATATTTAAGCATGCTTTGAGGGCAGAACAAGAACTTGAATTTGGCATTAATGTCAACTAGTGAAAAAAAATATCAATTGTTATAGCTATTTATCCTTTAATTTACAAATCTTCCATCCTAGGTCACTAAGTTTGTATAGTTAGTTCAAATAGTATTCCACACTCGGTGTAAGCCAATAAATGTATTGATCAGCATCGCAGTAGCACACCTCAGAATTTCTTAGCATCAGAGTCTGTAAACCCCCTATACAGCTGTGTCTCTAAGTAAGCCGATCATAAGCAATTAAGCCAGATGTCAAACAGAAGGAAATAAAATATGTTTGATGACGATGTGGCAACGAAAATTAACATATTTTAATCGATGTTTACGAATGCATCAAAATTATCTTCAAATTGTTCACCATCAATTTAAATTTTTCACACAGCAGATAACTTTTACTGAAACTGCCATCTAACAAAAATGTTCATCTTCAATCTCTTCCCCCCCCCCCCTCCGCCCCCAATCCGAAAGTGTGAATAACGTGTCGGGGAGAACTTGCCGTTTCTAAGCAACCAGAGCGAGTCGATTGTCACGAAGTGTAAACAAAACACATTTTACCACATACCAGTAAAGGCGCGAAAATGAGGAGAATGTTGATTTCAGCGACATAAAACGCACACAATACAGTGGAAGCCGTACCCGTGATGCCTTTATTCCAACGTGTTACAAGACTCCCCGGTAAAAACAAACCTCGGCGAACCTAAAACGACTCTTGTGTCAGGTCCACCTTTCATCTTTCTTATTTAATTCACGCTATTATAACAAACCTAAAAAATTGGCGCATAACAAAGATAAATTTCATCATCATTTATTTTTATTCGGCTGAGTTTAATCTACTTTTGGCACCTATTTAAATAATTCGCAGAATTTTTGCAACGCTATGTGTCACATTTTCTCAATAACCATTAAAAATGATAAAATCTGTTTCTCAAAGGAGATCATTGACGTGGAGACAAGACTTCAACGCTGTGACGGTTTCAAACTTTTTTTCTCTCCCAAGCTGATAAATAATGCATGAATTTCGATACAGCGTGCATTTTACAACCATCGGAAATATTGTCCTTAATATTATCGCCGCTAAAAAGGGTTCCGCTCTGATTACAGCAAATCTCTCAAAAGCCCCGTTTATTCTTGATTTTTTGAAGATTTCGTTAGACTTATAGAAGTGTCACAGATTGAACCCCAGCATACAAACTCTTACTTAGTACCACCGTATATGCCAAATCATATGTACAACGAAAATAAGTTAATATTCTTTACAGTGGAAATCCCCTTCGCGGTAAATTCGACTCTGTAATTAAATTCGGAGTTTACGCTTGGTAAATTCGCCACGTTTTTTTGTATTATGATCACATTCTGAGTCTGATAGTCTTCTCCGGAAGTTTCTGCGAAACAAAAAAAAAATCCGACAAAATTATTAGTGAAGATTTTTTTTGTTTGTTTGTTCAATTCCAGCTTTATTCCAAGACTTCTGCGTGACTTGGTATGGCGTCATTCTGTGCTTTGAGATGTTCCGCGTTGGCACTGCAGGTTCGGCCTCTGACCGAGGCTCGCCGAGACTTTGCCAAATGACATGGCGTTGTCTGTGAGGGTGTAAAATGTATGCATATCTCGCTAGTATAACAAAACGGTGATGGGTACTGGCTCAGAATTTAGCCGAACTTCAAACTTCTAGCTTGACTCAGACTTCTCCGAAGTTCATCTCGGTTCGACTCGGTTTAGATAAGTCTCGTTCAATGTCGAAAGCTGGTTTATAACCTTGATTAAAATGTTGTCACCACATCGCTTGTTTGTACTGCATTGCCCAACCAATGCTGAGGGGTTGTTTCTGTCCATTTTTAATCGCGGTGTATTCCTTGGACGTTCGCCGGCAAGAACACTCCCGCTATCAATTTACCGAGACGACACCACCGCTGCCGGATGTGAGCTCTTCCATTGAGGGTGACTGCACTTCGACACTTTGTGGTCCAAAGTTCGCACGAAGCCCGGCCTGAATATGGACCTGTGTAACAAATGAAGAAGAAGATGTCCAAACGTGAGTGTACCATCATTCAAATCGGCACAATCTAAAAGACTCCTAAATGTTTAAGTCGCAGTTTTGCACACTAAAAGTTTCCTTGTCTTAATCTAAACTTTTTCTAATCACAACGAACTTGAACTACACAAGACAAAAGACTCCCTCACAAATTGCCCCAAAGTAATAAAACGCATGCATTGTTTTGGGGACTGCTCGACAGCGACGCAAAACGAGCTGCGCGTTTTTACCTTGGTTTGAATATTAGCATGTTATCCCTGAACGCAAAGGAATACTTACTGTCAAATAAAGAACAACATTCTTAGCCCCATACGCTGTAACTCACAATCTATTTCCATGATATTTATGTTCTGTTTATGAAATACATTTTCATGTCAGACTCCCAAAAACATCGCAAAGTGCCCAGCATTCAGCTTTTCAAAAAAAAATTCTGCATATGTATGATAGTATGACAAGTGTTATTGAAGGCGACTGAATTTTAGTTGGGAGTAGAATTTATTTGTGAACTGTTGTACATAGTATACAGCGCACTGCGTTGCTTGTACTTGTCCTTCAAGAAACGTTAGGTGGAAGGAGCGGGGAAATGTACACGTTTTCGTAGAACACACAAAAAAGAGGAAATGTCATCGAAATTTACATCCTTCGTTTCTCCGAGGCATTGTGTGCTTCGAGGTCTGAAACCCGTCCTAATGTGTTTATGAAAAGTGGTCGTGGTTCAGGCTCGTGAGGGGGGAAGGAGGAATTCTGAAACGAACAAAGCGATATGCAAAGAATATTAATGAGAAATAGGATGCGAAGACGCCGATGTTAAAAGTCGTTGCAATGCAACACGGGAAGGCTACGTTCCATTCCCCCCTGAACCCAAGCGCCCACTTATAAAAAAAAATGACAACTCGGGCTGTTTGTTTTGTTCTGTGACCGAGACACTCGTCTCCTGGTCTGTTTTCCCTTTCTGATCGCGTCGGCCGATGACTCGTCCTGGGAATACGCCGAGCCAGCGAGTTCGCTGGAAATTTTCGGCTGACTGAAGTTTGGAGGGGTCCTCACCTTCCCGTGTGCGATGTCCGTCAGCCTCCTGTATTAGCCGTAGTTGTATGGTCCCATCACTAATTCATGCAGCTCACCATCAGCACCCAGTATTCATCAAACCCTAGATTAATCTTTTATTTCAAACTTGTAATAAAGCGACACGAGTTTTACTAATTAAAAGGGGTCGGTAAGTGGATGACACGACGGTCGTTCTGTCCCTGGCTTAGCTCTGTCATGCTTCTGTTTTCGATCTCGCTCTTGGATATTGAAATGTTATTCGTGCGGAAAGGATAATAACGACTATTTTGCTGTCATGGACGTCATAATTGAAAAATGTCCAGCCAGTCACTAATATTTTGCAGCTGATATCTATAGTCACATTTCTGTTGTCTTGTTTTCTACAGTCATTGAAACCACTGGAGTATTTTTTGCTATGGGGTTTTTTTTATTAAACAGAAAAAAAAACGAAGTTTGCAAAATTATTTCTCTGAAAGATAGCAGATGATTGATAAATGATATTTTTGTATGCCACGAAATATAAAAGGAAGCCCTTTTAAAACACCAATTACGTACATCTGGTATGTAATGATACTTTTGTTTTTTGATCAGTGGAAACCAACGCCAAAAACCTGCAACGATGTTCTGTTTCACACTCCACGACACATATCAAGCCCCAAAGAAATATTTCAAATTTTTATGACTCTGTACATTTCATAATATTTAATTGGTCATAATGGATCCTGCCGCAAGGTGCGAAATCCATGCGCGTTTTGCCACTCGAGGGGGAAAGGGAATTTTTCTCGAAACGAATTGTCATGAAAACCCGTAATGTAACAGCTTCGGGGGTACGCTTTAAAGATTTAATGAGTGCATCTTGTAAAGATAGTGTTTGTAACAGCTCGGATGAAAGAGCACAATGGACGCATATTCAATAATTCAAACTGTTATGCTGCATCGGAAATTATCGCAGCACGTTAACACGATCTTGTTTCTGTGATCAACGCCCCACCGCCTGACCAGGAAACGGTTTCGTCGTTTTTGTTGTTTGTTTTTTTTTTATTATTGAAACGGTTGGCTTCCGCGATGAAATACGACAAGAGCGGAACCATGTCAACAACGAAATTTGGACCACCATTTTGAAGCCAAGGTGAAACTGGTATCAGCGACTTGTAACAAGAATCAATGAATTTGTCGATTTCACTATGATAAGCACAAGTTGACTAAGTCCTTCACAGACTTACATATTTATTTATTTTTATCTATTGTGTTTGATTTTTATTTGTTGACTTTTAAAATAAAACGTCGATGTGCTTTGCATTTCTCTGGCTGTACCGCCCTCTACAATCAAGACGGGAGGACCATCTTTACTATTCACGAGAGCAGGTCTCTCTGGATGCAAGAAACATGCCCGCACACATTGTCTTAGGAAATGAGCAAAAGTTTTTGACGATATTAACGCTGAAATGGACATGGCGGAAATTCCCGAGTGTTGTCGCACGCGAGTTAAGTTCATATTAACAACTCGATGCTCAATCATACGTGTGAACATGATACACATTGAATTACGGCACAAACTCCATTGATTTTTAAGCATGGGTACGCGTACAACTGCACACTGCCTGATGAACAGACAATGAAGTGTGATGCATTTCCCATGTCAATTTCAACTCATGTTTTGAAATCGTTCTCTTGTAATGAGGTCGACCGGTTACACAGGTGACACCACTATCTACAAACACCAAAATTTCAAATCCCGGTATTTAAGAATGAGTTTTGTTTCAGACACTTCCGGTTCCGTGGTTTCATGTCGCCGATCTGTACACATCTAGTCGTGGAATGTATTTTTATGAATTTTTGCTCTATGTTGTGGAACGAGGTTTGAGATGCTCTCTCTTTGACGTAAGCAGAACTATGAAGGGCACATGACATCGCTGTACACATGCTAAGTGGAAATTCTAGTTCAGCCATGTCAGACTTGGCAACGACATCGGTTCGCATCCGAAGTGAACATTGTAGTACAACCGTGTTCACATGCGACGGCGGCAGTGTCGATCAAACATCGCGAAACGAAAGCACGTGGGATGATGCGGAGCAAGAGCCGAGATCCCTTCCCTGACATATCGCCCGAAGCGGCGGAGAATTTCCTCCGCGGGAACAAATGGAGACCATCCACCGAGGTTTAGTTCCCCAGGAAATGGGAGGTCTCAAATATTTTAGGCTACTGAGCTGAAAACGCATTAAGGGATTGAATTTGACTAAACACAGGTTGGCCACTGTTCGCTGACCCCTTTGGTCGCTGGAGAGAGTTCTATTGTGCGCCGATATGCATTGGAGAGATGGTGGTGTTGGGCCCCGCTGCCTGTAGATTGTACCTGCTCAAGCATGCATGCAGCCAGGGTTTTGTGATCGACTGAAGCATGAGTGATTTCTATCAAAGCGTATAGGGTTAGAAAAGCAGAAGACGAGACCGGGCAGTCGTCTGTTTTTGAAATGAGTCATACCTCTGTCATGCCACTCTCTATCCATTTGGAAATTTTCACCCAAGCAAGAGCTTTTCCCCCCATCGATGTTGTTCTCTGTTTCTTATCTCCAGTGTGCCAGCCGACTCCCCCGAGGTGCGCGGTGACGATTTGATTACTTAACGTGCGCTCGTACGTTTTGTCGTTTTTCGCCCTCCAGGTTCGACTTCTTTTCAATGGCTCGGCTGTTTGCGTTCGCCTTTGTTCGCAAGTGTCGGCAGATTTTTTGTGTGGTCTTCTGGACTTACAGGAGGCTGAACGCTATTTTAACAGGGCCGCTGTTGTTCGCTCCTGCCCCCCCCCCCTCCCCCCCCCCCACTCTTCCTCAAAAAGAGCACCTTTCAAACGGGACGGAAGCAGACGATCTTTCAAACCATAGTTCATCAATTCGAGACCAAGCATACCTTGAAAGAAATAGACCATGATTTTTTATAAGCCTATAAAAACTGCCTCATTTATTTTTACTCCCCGATGTTGTTATTTCGAACTTGGGTGAGAAAAACGGTGAATAAAAGCAACATTACGTCACGGCGGACATCGCTGAAGACAGCGACTGGCAGCATATTCAATATCCGAGAGGTTTATTACGGCACACCGGCCATACCGCCTGTGTGCAAAGCCTTTCAGGCTTGGAATTTGAGCCCCCTCCGACTCAACAGAGCATGTCCAGTTGAAGTATGTCAGCACAAATACATCTTTTTGTTTTCTCTACTTTCTGATAACAAACCGTGTCTACGGCGCCCTTTGTTTCTAATTTCAGGCTTTATTTCACTTTCTAAAAAACAATGTCTGCGCAAGCATTGTGGGCGCAACACAGAACACACAGATCCAGAAGTCAATGCCCCGGCTCGTCTCGTCTCAACAGCCCAGTTCGGAATGATTTACGACCTCATCTCGGCGTCGTGAAATTATCATCTCACATCGACGACGCTCGGTCTTTGTCGCCCAACAAATTTGGATGCTTTATGATGTTTGTTTGTTCGTAATTTGAAGGGAAAACAGCCATGCCCCTTCTAACTTCCCAGTTCAAAGTTCCCAAACTCACAATAGCGAGTTCCAAACGAAGCTAAGTCTCGTCAAACTTTATCTTTTCGACCGTAATTGAGATGTAAACGGCAAGTTTACATTCACTTTTTACAAATCATATGATCGATCACGTGACTCTCTTGGCGCGCGGGGGGGGGGGGTGTACCAAAACGTATACCCCCTCCTTCGAGTATCATAGTTATAACCTACTAACCAGTGTCCGTGTAAACTTGAAAAGCCACCATATTACGCGCTCATCCATGGATTTTGACGGTTTTGAACCTGGATACATGACAACCTCTGTTAAAAAGTAATTCTGGTTCGATATGAAAATCCCAAGTTTCATATTTCTTCTCCTGTGGTTTGGTCATGCGATCTTGCAACAGTCGCGCAGAGACCGATTCAACTGAGTAAAATAACGAGGTGAGAAAGAAAAGTTTCTTTTGTCAGAAATATCCCGTATCATTGAAAACACTGGGTGCATTAACACTAGTGTGTTTTCCAGTATTTGCCAACTTTATATTTGTTTGCAAGGTCATAAAATCTCTATATTTGCATGCTTTAATGATTGTTGGTAACATTCGATTTTTGCTGGCGTTTTGTAGTTATCTGCAGAGATGTGCCACTCTTTCTGAAAAAAACAAGAAATTCATCTATACTTCTGCTTTCCTTTTTTTCCAGGCCTGAACTAACTCTTTCAACTTCATTACTTTAAAAGCATTTCACAGGGTCAAGTTGTGTTGTTGTTGTTTTTTCCTTTCACCGGGGCCAAATACAAAATGTCTAACCAAATGTTTTGACGGGACAGGGAAAACAGGAAAGAGAGATAAGTAAAGACCAAAGCCAAATGCTCTCGTTGTCACATGTTCAATCATGTGTTCGATGTTTTCGCCGTGAAGGCCGTATGGTCATTCAGCGTTCATCGTTTCTCACACTCACAGTTGTTGTTCAATTCTTGTCAAATGATACGTAACCAGATTCTGATCGATTGCACTTTTATATTGGCACAACACTTGAATACCTCATATCTCTCTCTCTCCTCTCTCTCTCTCTCTCTCTCTCTCTCTCTCTCTCTCTCTCTCTCTCTCTCTCTCTCTCTCTCTCTCTCTCTCTCTCCCCTATAAGTTGGGCCAATACCCTTATTCAAAGCGATTACTTCAGCCGAAAGTCCCCAGTGCGGGGATTAAATGCAAGATTTAAAGCCCTGCCATAACCATCGAAGGTATATAAGTGACTTATCGCGGAGTCAACGACTCACGAAAATCAACAAGTATGACTAGTAAATATTACATAGCATCTTCACCTACTATGACATACATACATACATACATACATACATACATACATACATACATACATACATACATACATACATACATACATACATACATACATACATACATACATACATACATACATACATACATACATACATACATACATACATACATACATACATACATACATACATACATACATACATACATACATACATACATACATACATACATACATACATACATACATACATACATACATACATACATACATACATACGTACATACACACACACATACATACATACATACATACATACATACATACATACATACATACATACATACATACATACATACATACATACATACATACATACATACATACATACATACATACATACATACATACATACATACAGACAGACAGACAGACAGACAGACAGACAGACAGACAGACACACAGACAGACCGACAGACAGACAGACAGACAGACAGACATCTTTGATATAGCAGAGAGACATACAGATATGTAACTAGATATGTCTAGGGCGAGGAAAGAAAAAGTAGCATACATAGACAGACGTGCAAACAGAAAAAACAGACAGAGTAAACAGATTACTGGTCTATGGACGGTGTTCAGATATAAATGGACAGATAGCTGCGCTCTCATCAACACTTGACCATTATATTCCGAATAACTTGGGTGGGATGCTCGCTTTCATCCTTGAGGGGCTCACGTGATGCACATCAGAGTTAATCCACTTGACACTTGTGTACAGTCCTATAGACTCGGGGATTACACTTCCTCTTCGACCAGGCCAATGAAAAGAATCTCCTCGGTGGAAGGGTGCCACCAATTGGTGCGGTTTCCTTTCTTATGTCCCGCAAGTTACGAGTCACGCACGGTTGTCTTATAAAAAACACGAGAGGTGGAAAACTGTCCCAGGCTCGATCAATCAGCTGTAATCGGGACATTAATCGAGCCAATCAGGGCTGGTGATGGATGCGAGTCTTGAGACGAAATTGATAGGCGTATTCTGATTGACGGAGGAGGAGAATGTGTGAACGCGCGCTCAGCAGTGTTACTGTACTCAGTTCATTTTATCTGTCTGTACTTGGAAAGATAGATGCTAATTAATATTCGACATCCATGAACGAACTTGACATTTCGTTTGTTGATGTATGCGCGTAGATATATACGCTGCACACAATGTCAATGTTAATTCTATATATTTTTCTCAAACCCGGGAATGCTCTCTGTGTTTCTGTACGAAAGAGAGTTTTTCGACGTGACTGCGATTTTTTTAGACTAAATTGCGATATGTAATCAACTTTCTGAACATCGCTGCAATGTAACGATATATTTTGAAAAGTAGAACTTTCTCAAAGGATATTTGTTTCCGTTCGCTTTTACCCTCAAAGTTATTGTCTGGCCTATGCTCATATCATATCCGTTTCCATCAGATTTAAAGACAACCAATTACTATGCGTACATCAAAACTGAAAAAGTCTGTCTTAAAATTAGCACGGCGTTCCTAATCCAAGATGGCCACCACATTGATTTTGTATCGATGAAGACACGACAGTTAGTACATACAAATAGTATGTGATTGGATGTCTGTTCAAGTAAGTTTCTCTGGTCACTAAGCACGAGAGAAAAGTCACAATACCACTGATGTAGTGAAGGTCAAGTTTTGGTATTCAATGGCATGAGAGTTAAAATTATGAAACAATCGAGGAAGTAACAGTAAAAGCATCAGCATCAACTATTTAAAAATAACCTAACTTTAGCCTCGATATAGCTGTCATAGAAGAACTTTCGTCTTTCATTCAATGTGAAAGAAAATTACTCTGAAACACTCTTTCACAATCCTTAAAGGTCTTAAATGGGCCAGTAGCTTGATGATTTTTCCACTATTTTTGATTTCGTGTAAATGAAAGTTTTTTGTTCCCCTCTCTCAGATCATGGTGAGATTCACAGTATTCAGATAATCAACTCAGCCTGTACACGTGTAGACTGTGTTGTTATTGTTGACAAGTGCATTCTGGTCCGGACTACAATTCCAATGCAAACAATAACGGTGCATTTTACACATGATGGCCCTGTGTTGACAAGGTAAATGGTTGGTGTTTCAAAAATGATTTGGAGAGTAGAACAAGAACTTGCAATCGACATAAGAAACAAAAATCGTGGAAAAATTTCATCAAAAGTAACAAGTAATGGTCCTTTAACCCATGTATCTAGAAAAAGAAATGCCGTTGACTTGGTTTCGTATTTTCTTGATGTTTTTTGTTTTGTTTCTGTTTTGTTTTGTTTCGAGGGGGTTAATATAGCAACAATACAGCTTCTTCGGGCGATAAACGGATTATGTTATTATAGCTTTCCCTCAGAGTTAATCTCTGTGTATCAATGTCTGTCTGTCTGTCTGTCTGTATGTCTGTATGTATGTCTGTCTGTCTGTCTGTCTGTCTGTCTGTCTGTCTGTCTGTCTGTCTGTATGTATGTATGTATGTATGTATGTATGTATGTATGTATGTATGTATGTATGTATGTATGTATGTATGTATGTATGTGTGCGTGCCAGTGTTTATATTGTGAATTGTGAGTAGCTTGATAGATAGACGGGCGGAAAGGTTTCACAATGAATAGACGTAGAACGTATGTATGTAGGCATACATGTAATGCGTATCCATGTGTAGCCACTTTACCGATGTTCAAGTTTTACCGTATCTATGTCACGGGTGTATGTATGTTAGTACATGTATGTGACGCATATTTGTTCAAACCTGTTTCAGAAATGTTTGTCTTCTGGAGTTGCACAGACAGTCTCAGTGCCTCATTTACATATTAATTCATGCCCGCTGATTGACGGAGAACGCTTCGGTGGCACATGAAAGCTCCCGATACCGCGTGATATTACAGAGAAATTGCGATGTTTTTAATATCATTGTTGTCGCCAATGTCGTCACACCATACGGCGCAATAATCGATAGCATGTGTCGTAAATAGAGTTTTAAGACTCGATGTCGACACCGTATTTCAGACTTCTTCGATAACTTCTCTTTGATGACAGACGGGGGACATGCACGTTCCGTCGTCTTGTCGCAGAGTGTCTATTTCCACTTGTAACAATTCCTGTGCGTGGGCATACACCATGTTCGAAAAACACAAATATCAAACATCAAGCTTGTCCGGTTACTTGTTAACAGCTGTCAAATTACAATTTTATACAGCGTACTGTATCAGTAGTGGCAATTTGTTTTATGTGTTTTACTTCATGTTTGTGTGTGTATGTATGTATGTATGTATGTATGTATGTATGTATGTATGTATGTATGTATGTATGTATGTATGTATGTATGTATGTATGTATGTATGTATGTATGTATGTATGTATGTATGTATGTGTAAGTGTATATGGTTGTTTGTTTGTATGTTTGTTTGTTCGTTCGTTCGTTCGTTTATTTGCCAACTATGCGTTTGGTGATGTCGTATTTTCTTCTTATCCACCCTTTCTCCCTTTCAGTAATTTAAGCTTGCGACCATAATATCATTTCCACGCGTTTTGATACAAGAATGTTTACAGAATATGTGTGTCTCTGTATCACTTTGATTTGACTAACACAGGAGCTATGAAGACAACACAAATGTGTCTGTCTCTGTCTGTCTGTTTGTCTGTCTGTCTGTTTTTCTGTCAGTCACTAAGTCTGACTTACTGTCTATCCATCTATCTGTCTATCTTTATATCTATCTATCTATCTATCTATCTATCTATCTATCTATCTATCTATCTATCTATCTATCTATCTATCTCACTCCATATCCATTAAGGCTGTTTCCATCTTTCTGCTCTCTCTGCCTCTCTCTCTCTCTCTCTCTCTCTCTCTCTCTCTCTCTCTCTCTCTCTCTCTCTCTCTCTCTCTCTCTCTCTCTCTCTCTCTCTCTAGTACACACATATTTGTTCTACGTAACAGCCCTTGAATATCTTCACTGGCGCGTCTGTGAGCTCGGCTCGTTTACTATTAAACCTGACCTAATTCACCCCGTCTCTATTAGGTCACTATTTGAAATGTAAATACAATGTTTACTATGCGTTGCTCCTAGTCGTTGAATATTTCATCAAATTTACTCGAGACAGACACCACACAGACGACACTCACCGTACCGCTTCGGTCGAAATCAAACACGGGTAAGTGTTTACAATTAAGTGGGCCACTTGAGTTGGACTGCGTAGCTGAAGCCACGTGATTTTGCTCTATAATGCGCCTATTCTCTTTTAGGACAGCTAACAACGTTCCCAAGGACTTTTGAAGAAGGAATTTATTGCCGGTTTGTGAGCTGGGGGTGTTTGCTGACAAAACGGTAGGGGTTAACATTGTCGATTGGAGTTTTTTTTATATGGAGCCGTTTGGCTAGGCTTTCCTGTCTACTCGCCTGCTCTTGATGACTTTTGGCTTCAGATCTGCGTTTCTACGATTTGTTACTCATGCTACGTTCAATTTTATGTCGTCTTTTATGGCTTTATCGCCCGGCGTGCCTGCGACGGAAATTTGGCGGCAACGAGCTTGTTCGAGAGTGTTCTCGGCGGGGTTTGCTCGCTCCTCGTGGATGTGGAGAGTTGAACTTACGTCATGCCACGTCACCCTTTTCTCGTTTTTTTGGGTTTTTTTTGTTTTTGACATTGAACGCTTTAAAACCCTGTTGGCTGTACCTTTGTGAATTTTCCTCCAATTTTTGTTGTGTTTTAGAGGTAAAGTTTCTAGTTCCATTCCCAAATTTATACCGAAATGCCCAACGTTTATCTTGTCAACATAACCTATATACGATATCCAATATTATTGTTGACAACTGAATTCTAGTCCGAGGTAGAACTCAATTGCCTAAAAAAATGACATTGTATAATGTCCCTGCAAACTACCACAATTTTCTGTTATAGTATATACAGTGGGTTATGCTGGAAAGGCATCTTTGGGGATAATAACAAGAAAATTTACTTGTTTAATAGAAATTAATGATAGTACGGCCACACTCTTTTATACAACAAAAATGCAAAACCTTGAGATTATATCGCTAATGAAGATTACGGTACAATTGCGAGTACAGGGAACAATTATTACAGAATGGCTAATTTGACTTTAAAAATTTGAATATGATTAACCAACATCTGTTTGTCCATGTACAAAATTATCATACCTAAACACAAAGGTTGAAATATTCTCTATAGCTGAGCTACGACCTTTCTTTCGCACATGAAGTCATGTATGTATGTATGTATGTATGTATGTATGTATGTATGTATGTATGTATGTATGTATGTACGTATGTATGTATGTATGTATGTATGTATGTATGTATGTATGTATGTATGTGTGTATGTATGTATGAGTGCATCCGTGTATGTACTTATTATACAAGTGTAAGCGTTGATATAAATGTGTGAGGGTATTCGAAAGAATAGTGTATGGCACCTGTGTTTTATGGGTTTCTAATATTTATTCTTCCGATACCCGTCCTGGTTTTGCGGTACATTCTACTGACCTGTGACAGATAGTCTTAAAGGTGGGACATGGTGCGCACTCTGTGCGCGGCAGTGGCTCAACTGGTGATCAAGGTAATGACCAAATAATCGCAGACCACACTGGGTAACCAGGGTCAAAGGTCACTCGAGCACTTCACCTTTGTGACCGGTTCTGTTTAGCATACCAAGAGAACCCCTTAAAAGCATTTGTATTTCCACGTGGCATTGACGGGATTGGACATATTTTCGTAACCATGCTCTGATTTTCAAAGTTGCATGGACAACAAGCGTGTCCTCCCAACTCCTGTTCAAATGTTTAATAATCACTACCTTCTGTTGAAGAAGACCGTAGCACGTACATGTGATTCATTCTGTTTTTATTATTTTTACGGAGAGGAGCTCTAAATGCCAATTTTGCCTCCGTCTGCACCATTTCCATTGCCATGGAGACAGAATACGAGTGAAAATGAACATGATGTTAAAGTCTGCACGCAGAGACTTGTCCGGCCGCCTTCGCTGTTGAAATGCTACGCACTGGCGTATGTCACGATCTGATCATACGATACAGAATTCTCGACCGGCAGGTATCGAATCGTCGTTCGTCTCCCGCCATTCTCCCAAGCTGTTACTGACGTATTACACTGGCGACACCTCTGTACGGTGTACCCGGAATGTCCACTGAAGATGATATATAGGGCTTAGTGATCGGTCGTTTCACAGTGCAGTGTCTCGGCTCAAAACTTGCGAAAATTTTTTGAATGGAAATAATACTGCCTGCTAACTTCGAATAGACGGATACTTAAAGGAAAAGCCCAAAATTTGTGAAATATATAAACTGACGATGGCAGCAGTTTCATTTATTTATACTACAGGTGAATAATAACACGGGATTTTTCTGTCAACATTAGAATATATTACTCATTAGTTTACGTGTAGCACACTTTTGATAGTCCCTTAGATTTACACATTTTTAAAAATTATTTTGATTTGCTAATAATTTTCAACTACTGATCGAAGAGAAAATTGACTTGTATTTTCTAGTGATGTTTTCTTTCGTTATGTCAGAATTTCTTCTTTAAAGTCGTCGAACTCATCACTTGAGTCATTTTGTTTAGCCACGCCATGAGTGGAGTGCCAGTCTAGTCGTTTTGGATCCCTGAAAAAATCGTACTTGACCTTGATCAATGTGTGCATGGATAAGTGAGTGCGAGTTTGCCTGAATTGACCGCCGACTACGACGTCGGCGCCTTCATCACGAGTAGCCTTGGCTCGTAGAGGAAACTGGTGCCGCAACACACAGTCAATCTGAGAACACTCTCATAGCGTATCGGGTAACCCAACCTACCCCATATGAAGAGTAATAACCCTAAAGAAATCGTCCACACACGAAATGAAAGCTCAAACAAACAAACAAAGGAAACTTACCAAATTTTGTTAAAGGTTGTAGATCAGAAAGAACAAGTGGCAGAGAAAATCTCTTAACCCACTAACCTTACTTCCAGAAGCCATCTTATTGAAAATATATAGACTTTCCAGTTTTGTTTTGTTTTGGGTTGTTGTTTGTTTGTTTGTTTGTTGTTGCTTTCCGATACCGATACTTGACTGGAGCTATAAAACAGGGTAACGTAATGAATCGTCACACCAACGCCTTCCAATAAGCACTTCATCCTTGATGCTAATCACAAAATCCTCTCTCTGTCATTTATACTATTAAGCTTCTCATATAACTTCTCTTATTTGCATATTGCTATGACGCTCACCATCGCGGCTCAATGACTCCACTGTGACTCATCACCTGACCGTTTCACAAACCGTTCTTTGATGTTTGGCTTTTATCGCATCGACACCCGGGAGGTCAATCGACATTTAGTCCTGCTCCTGCTGCAGTTACGACTTCTGGTCCCCTGCTTGTTATTCTGTAGGAGCGTCACATTGGCCGGGGTCAGCACACCCTGAGGGAAGGTCAGGCTAGACTCAAAATCGACTAGATCATTTTTATTCTGTTGTTTACGAAATCCCATCTATCGTTCTTCATACTTTTTCCGTACATGTTCTAATTTTCAATGTTCGACTCTGCGACATAAAACAACTCCCGATCTTTCTCCGAAAAGAACCTCACCTGTACAGTTAGAGTGCGAATTCCACAGTCGGACGTAACCATGGAAATGGCACGCAGTTTCGTCATCGACCACTGCCAAATCAAAATAGACTTAATTACCGGACGCTCCGCATCGAGCGATTACTGAAGTTACAGTTTCTTGTACAAAAAGAGGTCTGCTGGTTATTTGTCCGCGACTTTTGATGAAAAATAAAACTTTTAGACGCCAGATGACTTCATATTTTCTTTTGTCTGTACAGCTGTAACTGACAGTTGAAGGAAATGAGTCAATTAAAATTAATATAACCATTTCACTTTCCTAATAAACTGAACTTGAAATGAGAATGCGCCATGTCAAAGGTCATTGCCCTAACTTTTAGGTTTTTCCACATATCTCTCCAGTTAGGTAATTTTCTTGTATGTATGTGATTTGTGCGTGCATTTTAGTGACTATATAACATAAATTACTTATATATAATATAATATACAAATATTTAACATATATATATATATATATATATATATATATATATATATATATATGTATGTATACAAATATATTAATTACAAGTGTACGTGTACATCAGCTCTAATAAATGAGAACATCAAATATGCAAAACGTAATTATAATACATAAATTATGTAATTTAATGTCAATATTGCGTTTATGATTTATTATTGGCATGCCATGTTTCCTGCAGCCTATGTTGCACAATAGCACATTATGTAATTCCGTATCTGTGTATGTTATCTTGTGGTATTTCATTAAAATCTGGCGTCTTAACACGCGTATGTTAAGCCTCTTGGTAATGCCATAATGGCTTGTAAATTTCGAATTCACCACCCCGACGCGATCTAATTTGTAATATTGAATTGTTTCGCGTCTCACTTTTAACCGTGCATCGGCGGTCTTAGCTTACTAAGAGTAGACGCTTTTGCATCGGTTACTGAGAGAACACAACGTGATGTGTCCCTGGCATGATCTCGTAACCCTTCTTTAAAACTCCCTAGGCCGTTGACGAATTGCACACCAGCAAACCAAGTACGGAGGAACTAGCTATCGCCGCGGGTAGCGTTGAACTGAAATCACCGCAACCCGTTCAACTGTGCCGCCATTTCAATAAATCTTCCATCGTATGTCATTTGCCAGATTACGTTCCCGTGTACTTGTTATAAAGCTTTATGCCCCTTGATTTTTCCCCACAAGGTGTTATTTTCTTAATACTTATATTTCGATATCTTTGTCTCGAGGAGTCTCCAATTATATTTTTCCTTTGGCATGTCCTTACTTGTTTGACACGAACGAGAAAAATAAGGTAGCTATAAAACAGAGAATGTTTGAATGGGTGCGAAGGGGGAGGAGAGAGATAGAGAGACAGACAGAGACAGAGACACAAGAACAGAACAGAGTCCCAAATCGCACACATTTGAATGATAATGTTGAGTCTCAAACCCATGCACCGCTTTCGAAGCATGCTTATGTCTATTACATATACAGTTTCAGCTTTTTTTCAAAGGTTCGAGATCTTAAAAGATCAAAGAAAAGTATCAGCCACACAGCTCCATCTGACGACACGCGGAATGAAAGGTCTTGATTTTTTGCGAAATGTGTTCCTTAAGGCGGACAATTCCCATTTCATAGATACGCGTCATTGGAGATAAGTAGATACAAACAAGGAGACGGGATATTTTCAGTCTGGGACGAGGTAAGTGTGATAAGTGTGATGTGAAGACCAATCAGAAATGACAGAACGATTAGAGCACGACAGTTTGTTCCACTCTAACAATTTCAGTATTTCTGCTTGGTTGATCCGAGCCTGGTATCTTAACGAAGACGGGGACTGCAAGAACTTGCAAACCACTCAATAAACTTTCGGTCTCATCAACATGGCCGCTTGCAATCATGGACCGACCTGCACATTACACACCGCATTAGGTAGGGGTTAATATATGCAAATGAGACGAGGGGAAAAGGCCTCGAGGAACGCGATCCATCAGGTCGAACGCCGTCGTTGTTAGGGTTACTCAGACGCTGAGAGTCGGTGAGAGGGGGAAGGGACTTCAAGGGCCTGACAAATGCATGACCGGTTGCTGGGCTACAAATATGCCATGCACGAGAGGAGAGAAATAGGTCGCCCTCAAATCGGTCATAAGTCTTTGCCAAATTTATGAAGATAGGCGAGAGTTTTGAGGCTCATTGCTGAGAAACTTTGGGCGCCAATATTAATCGTAAAAGGAGAAAATCCGACGATTTCCTGTGTGCCAGGACGTAGAGAACTCCTTTTCCATGGAAACCGCAGTAAAATGTGAAAAGATTCCAACTCAAGAAAAGGCATATAGGAGAGGTTGTTGTGAATCATCGAATTTAACAGCGAATCTTTGGCGCCAAAACGGGAAATAAAAATTGTCATCAATTTTATGTTGTCCGCGTTCACTTTGCAGCTGAGAATGACACAATAGTGACTATATCGCGATACAAATTAAAGGTGATCGCACCTGAATATACGCAGGATAAGTTACACTAACATCGAACTATTAAACTAAAACGTGGTATTACATTTACTCAAGTAGCAACTAGATAAATTTTGATTTACTGCGTCAGGGGTCAGAGGTCAACGATAGGCTAAGTTAAGACTGTATCAATAACTCTATGCCATTATATGACAACATCAATCTTTCACGACGACCGTAACGATATCCAGCAGTTTGATATTATCAGCGATGATAGATATACCGTTTTTGCTACATACAGTCTATTGTCGTTTGCTGCATCTTGGCGCCAAAAGACAAAAGTAGACGATGTTAACTACTGCGTTCAGTGCTTTACCTTATCTGAGCAACATATTTTCGTGAACTGAATCAATTGTCGTTCACTGAGATTTTGGCGCCAAACGTGGGGTCAGACAATTTTTACGGTTTCGAACAGTCGGTGATGGCAACAGACAAAATATCTATCACATCAATCTTCAGGATGCGATTTTACCTTTTCGTCATTAGTCGCTCTCACCCGTCCAGTTGATCTATATGTCTTTAATTCCTAGCCAGATTTTACCGGCTGTCAGAAAAGCCAATCTCCGTATTTTTACACACTCGTGAAGATTTTTAAAAGAGCATTAATGTTTCTTTAAAATGATCGACTTTATGCTAATTGGATTGCTATCTATCATCAGTTTTGTAGATAGGATGATTTGGTTATAGGTCGCTAAGACTCGACGTCATTTGAATCGTGGAGAAATAGACGTCAAAATACAGTAAAACTTTTGAAGTGATTTCCCAAAAGTTTCCAATTAAACTGGTGAACTTATCACAGACATTGTTATATAACTTCAACCAAGATCATATATTCTGAAAGATTGAAATCTTGTCAGAATTCTCGTCATTTTGTGAATATTAAAAACAGCAGCCGTTCTTTTCTTGTATTATTGGCACACACCAAAATCGGCGAAAGAGTTGTTCTAGATGGATGACAGACCAAGTGACCCATCGAAAGTAAACGACTTTCTCGCTATGCAAAAATACGTTACCCCTTTCCAAAATATGCAAATGAGTGAATGTGATCCCGGGTGTATCCTTTGCTTAGTTTAGGAGTTCAAAGTTATTGAAGTACGTTCGATAATTTCTACTGGGACCCCCTTACTGGGAATCGTGTGTCCTAGTCTTGTTTGCGGTAATTAGAAATGTAAACACAAACAACAACACTTTTCATTCACATTTGTTTTCAAGGGACTGATCTTCTGTTGAGGCCAAATATCTCCAACGAGAAGCATCTGTTGTAGTTGAGGATGATTTCTTCTACTTTTCCCAGTCACCAATGCTTGTTTTTCCGCTCTGCAAAATAAATCGAATTACATAGATCGGGTGTCAAAAGCACCACCGTCATTCAGCTACCTAATCGGCGCACGCGTACTATTCTTGTCGATCATCCCGTTGAGAGTTTGCATAGCAGCCCTGTGAGCAGGTGTTGCCGAGTCCCGGGTCAAAGGTCGCGACGTCGTATTCAAATCATGCCGCTTTAATTCTCGTCAGATACGAGATCATATCGGATCAGATTACGAGTGGTACACTTCACTTCCAAGTGGAAAACGGAAAATTTTGTCGCCTGCGATATCAAATGCTGGGCGCTCGCCGATAACAAGACGGAGAAGACGGCCGCATCTGAAACGATGAACGTCGCACGAAATATCGGAGTTTGACACTGCAAAGAAATCTGTATCGTTTATAAGATACTTTGTAACAACTAATTGAACCTGATTGGGTAGTGACAGGTCGTTACCATGACACAACTCCCAAGACCAATGGGACTGCTGATTACTCTTTTATTTCCCGATGAGATTTCCTTGTTTCAATTTCGAGCCAACGGTGAATCAACTCACCCGTCAATCAAAGCCCAAAACCAGCAAATCGCATTTCGCCGTTTTCCAATCAAGTGGAAGTGACACTGACATTTTCAACCGCATACTCGTCTACCCGATATTGATCGATGAACCGAGTTAGAAAATCACTTAAAATAGGGAATGTCCCAGCTTTCTGATTAACTTTGTCTCTTGATTACTTGAAGATAGTTTTCAATCGTTGCTGATCGCTCGAATATGCGTCTACAAAGTTCCCGTTGACGACATTCCCGGATTAAATGATGTCGGCGGATGGGGTGTTTTGCCTCGGGCAGTGTCTGTGAATCAAGTCTAATGACGATGTGTCAAAAAATAACAACGGGGTATTGTATCGTTGTTGTGTGTAACGCTGGAGACAAGTTATTCAGAAACCTGCGCTAATACAGGCCTTGTAATTAAGCACATGCATACATACGTAACAGATAGCTGATTTGCTACGATTTATTCCAAAAGTCACATGTCTTCCATTCTTCACGTCAACCCCAAAAATGGTGCAACTAGACCGAGCTATTCAACACCCAAGCCGGCCACATTTTCGGAGCACATATTGTCGTAAGAAAAGAGCTCGAGTGCGCACATTAATCGACAGGAAACGACACTCATAATGATGGCTGGGGCGAGGCAAAAGTTGGACAGTTTTTGTTCGCCAACAATGAAAACAAAACGCGCGACTTTGTAGAGTAGTGGAGATAGTCGGAAATCGATTACAATGCTTAACCCTGAAATATGATGGAAAAGATTATCACCACCCTCAAAAACTTTTAAAATGGCGTCGAATTTAATGTATCCTAGATTTTACGGTCTCTTTTGTCGTTTTGCTCCGGGCGATTTTTATAGCACACACGCTGGCCTTTTGACAGCTGGGCCTCAAGGGCTCTAATGCGCTCAGTATTGGACAATTGGCCCAGCAGGACAAAACTAACGCAGACTATTCCGAAACGTAAAAAGAGGAAATCCAGGGTCGTAGTTCCATGATTACTAGAGTAAATCATTTCATCCGTTAACGTTTCCTTCAAAAGTTACGAACTGGAAAAAAATTGAAGAAGTATGGGTGAATATTTTTAATGCTTTCGCATATGACACCGCGACAGGAAATTAAACAACAAGCGAAACTCAATGTTTTGATCACGAGTGATTTTTGTCTGTCACAAATGAAAAATTGTGTGAGTTTTGGCGGGACGCGTTTTGGTGACGTTGGATATACAGCGTGTCGTCAACAAGGCGACGAAATAGTGTACGCACACTGGTAGTGTATGCCGCCTGCTCCACTCTCTCTATTTCAGGCTCAAAGCCATAATATCGTTGGGTCTAATGAGTCAATTATCCAAACACGTTTATTGTGCGACTCCAATAGTTCGTACTCGGCGTAAAAGACGAGAGCTATTCATTGGGCTCGACCGGGAGAGGCATTATTTCACTTCTAACAATACGCTGACCCGTGGCACACGACATTTGTTTTTGAGCAAATAGCAACCTCCACCCCTCGCCAGCTGCATGCCTCGGTTGTATTAGCCGCGCTACAGCGCAAACGGTAGCAACCTTCCCTCCTTTTTAAAGCGAACGCACGGGACCGAGGGATGGTTGAGCCCGACGTGTGCGTTGAAAATGGGTTTGAAATTTCATTTAGGATATCGATACCGACCTAATGGTTCCAATCGCTTGTTTAATACAGTTTTAATAAACAATTTTCAAACTACAAAAAAGCGCGCAAATACATTCGACTAACTCGACGAGATGCCTATGTCTTTTCTAGCTATTAACATATTTTTCTCTGCGTGTACCAGAAGCTCTTTAAAATGGGAAAACCGACCATGAGCGCGAGATTTTCGCTCCAATTATACTATTTCGTTCGACATTATTCGGTAACAAAACGACAAAGTTGTCGACGTGTCTGTTGGCGGGAAAAGCTTGGACAAGAGATCAGTTTCATTTTTTGAAAGTTCAACATCCCAATCACCCCGGACAGTCCGAACACAACCCAGGATGCCGTAAAACGGCATCCCTCGACTCTCTCAAGTATTGACATGGCGGAACCTTCTTGACACGCGAAAAATAACCGCAAAATCACACCGCCAGTGTCATAAATGTAGAAATGTGGCAGAGTCTTCCCCATCTCCCAAGCTTATAAATAATGAATACCTAATTA
The DNA here is from genome assembly GCF_041260155.1 of Ptychodera flava. Lineage (NCBI taxonomy): Eukaryota > Metazoa > Hemichordata > Enteropneusta > Ptychoderidae > Ptychodera > Ptychodera flava. Next base: position 26,751,987 of record NC_091937.1, on the reverse strand, counting down.
CCAAATTTACATAACGTTTGAACTGATAGAACTACTCGGAGAGGCAAATTCTATGTCTATATAATGAAAGGGTCTTGCGAGAAGTGAAACGACTGACCTACTTGTTTGATCTACAGTAGGGGACAGTGTTTGAAGACTGGCCCGGTAGTAAAGTGGTAAACGCTCTGGAACTGTTTACAACAAAGTAGAATTTGACAGACATGATTAGGTTAAACTCGCTGTCGTACAGAAATTTTCAACGATTTCTTGTTGACGTCTTTCAAATGAAACAGGCTCAGTAATTTGCTCTTAAAAATTACGCGCAATTGTTTTCGAAATGTGGGGCTAGGAAGTTATGTAACATTTCATTTTTAGAATAATTTATGATGTTTTTTGATCTATTTTTAGATTTGACACGCGTGCTGAGTAGCAAATGTTTTCAGTGACTGGAAACGTGGCGTTTTCAGTGAGATTTTCCTATTGCAATTTTGTGTGTGAGTTTCATGAGAAATTTTGCCAAGCGATCGATATTATGCCGGCCACCATTCGAAAATTAATTTTACAATAACTTGAATGTAGATGTGTGCGCGAGCTGTTTTCAACTATTAAAAGCCCTGTTCACTGAGTAGCCACTTACAAATGGCCTGGTCCTATCTCTAGGGCAATCGGGTTTTAAAGTCAACGCTAAACAGTTCTCCAAGAAGTGCGAGGCTTGAAAGTATTAAACGAAAGAAGAAAAAGCCCCGCCTACAGGCACTTCACCCAAACGACTCTCTCGAATGTGCGGAGCGAGCGTGTTTGAAATCACATCAGCACTGTGACGTCACCGCTCGTGGATTCTAGCCTGAGGTAAGTTTTTCCTAAACAAAATTTTCCCGCCAAATTGGATTTGGTTGTGTGTAAATTGCCCACTTAGCTCGGGATGTCCCAATTGGTGGTAAAGCGTCGCGAGGCCAGTAAGTGACGGGTTGATTATTCCAATTTAGAGAAAACAAGCTGTTCGCCCCACTGGGGGCAACATATCACGAACACATAGACTTGATTTCTCAGGTGTAGTCTCAGGCGACTAGAAATCAAAGAAACTCGGGCAATGTATGATTGTGCCCACCGCAAGCTGCCTCCTCTCTCTCTCTCTCTCTCTCTCTCTCTCTCTCTCTCTCTCTCTCTCTCTCTCTCTCTCTCTCTCTCTCTCTCTGCAAGTCAGCCTGAATGTTGTAGCCACCGCTGAAAAAGAAGCAAGACAAAATGCACAAATTAAGTCGGTTTTCTTGCATTGCCACGTTTGGGTACACTTCTGAATGATTGGAAGGCTGGTACAAAGCAAAAGATGACGGGATTGTCGATTGATGGGAGGGAGCCTTATTAAAAGCAACGGAAAACGACCCCGCGTTATCAATCAATTATGCAACGCTATTAGCAGAGACGACAAAAGCGACGAATATGTTGCCATGACAACGTCAACAATGATAACGCGCTCTTTAATGCGACAAGGGTGTCTCTTTCACGGATACGGCTGAAGGAGAGCATGCGCTACAAGGGGAGAAAAAGAAAGTGAAAGATAACGGCAGTGGTAGCACCCGGTGAAAGCGGAATGCCAGCCGGAGCTCTATAAACTGCCTCGTGTTTATAATAATCACGGTTTTACTGTACAATGGGAGATCCAGAAAGTTAACGGTTTAACGTTGCATAAAGTCTTTTGTGTCGTGTTAACAGTAAAAAATTTACCAGTCACTTTCTCTGGTTTCACAATTGTTGAGGAAGTAAAAATAGGAGAAGTACCAAGACCAGATGGTGTACTGTTAATAGCAGCGCCCGTACGGTTATGGGTATACCGAGTCGATAATCGAGGCTGCCACATCCAAGCCGCGACAGTTTACCAGTCTTGTCGGCCGATATTTATTTGTTAATTGTCTCAACGGCAGAAAAAAGTTATTGACCAGGTGCATACCAGGTGCAACAATTCTTTAAACACGTGATTTGAGGCTCTTTAAGGACTGGCAAGGTTACCCTCTTCCCGGGTCTTTGATGGTCTCGCGTCGGAGCGGATTCGTCACGTGACCTTGCCGCATCGCGTGTATCCGTAGCGCGATGCACGCGTTTCAATAACTTCCCCTCGGAGCGATCGGCCAGGAAGACGAATTAACTTGGATAGGTCCGAACTCTCGCGAGATAACGTCGCTAAATCCATTTTTAAATGGGGCGGCAGACACTGCGAAAGTGCATTAAAAGCTTGGCAGGTTGCGCCTGTGGTGCGGTCCGAGCGTTAGGGCATTCACAGTGATTCAGCTTAGCAATCCATTATAACCGTTAAACTGTCACATGACATCTCAATACGGTCCTTTCTAAACACAGATGCCTGGTTACCAGATAAGTGGAAATAAATTTGCCATCAAAAGCACATGTCTTGCACCAAAAATACAGCGCACCTGCTCGTTGACCAATCAGCTGATGAACTGCAAGTGGTTTCGACTACAACTCGGATTGCAATCTTGGATTAGCTGTTTGAAAAATTTTGCTTTTGAACAGCAAGAAAGTACAACTTGTCTCAACAAAGCCACTTCCTGTCTTGCGCACTCAGAAACAGTGGTCCGCACCTTCATAAATGCACAATTCACGAAAGTTTTCTCAAAAATTTCGGAAATAGCCAACTTGGCGGGAAGTGTTGTATTTGTCTTCTCTCACGTGACCTTCCCCTTTCAGTCGTTGTTGACTGTTGTTTTTTTTCCCATCGCTCATTGACGTCAAATATAGATTGTAACGGGTAGAGTTAAAATGTTAGCAAGTTTGAAGTTATCGGGAAAAAAAATATTTCCTTTAAATGTAGTCGGTTAAATGAAGAGGTCATTACACAACCGATATTCGTCATGCGGAATGATGTGTGTCTAACCATCTCTTGAACTACTTCACTGTCACTACCGTGGTATTATTACGCACAAAATGGCGCAACAACAAAATTACAGCGACAGTTGAACTTAATCTGAAGAGTCAGTGACGTGTAACATTGGACAACATTTGAACCTTTGAAAAGACTTCTAAGAGAAATATTTTGCGATTTCTCTTCAAAGCTATAAGTCTTGAAAATTCTTCATGCTCAAAACACAAAAAAATTGTAGTTAGAGCCTGTGCAACAAATTTATGATTAATCACAGATTTTCTCTGTATTCTATGGGTTTATGGCTGTTTTATCTCAGTGAATATATTATTATGATCTTGTATTGATTTTTTTTTGTTTTGCTAATAGTTTTGGCTAGTGAGTATACGTTCCAATAGCAGTAATGTTACGGACTCAGTTAATTGGCAGTTGAACTTTGTTCAGACAAAATAGGCGAGCGATTTTCTTTTAGAATTCATTCAGAAAATTGTTGATTAGCTTAAAATCGGATATGACGTCATTCTTCGCAATGATGGTTGTGTATAATGAGGCAGACGATCTGGACACGCTGCAGGTGCTGTCTTTTGTTAAAAGTTGCCACTACCTGTATTTACACCGATTGTGGGAGAGCGCATGCGCAGTGTTTGAACCACGGTCCCATGAACTTGTCCGCGGCCTAGATGACAGGCACACATATGCTTCAAATATTGTTGACACATTTGTGAGCGTTGCGTCATCGTAATGTGAGAAACATCTCGAGTAGCCACGACGCCCCTTAAAACTTCAAGAAAAGGGGCTTTGAACAGTCCCATTGAACATTATGGATTTGATATACAATATCATTCTATTGCTGACTTTGAATTTCAAAATGGTTGCAAACGTGTGGCGCAGTGACTCAATTGATTTTATGAAAACCTAATTATTCATAACATTATTCATAAATACATCGAGACCAACGACTACATTACATAAAAATTTGTTCTTAAGGCCTTTTTCTATCTCGATTAATTTCAAACTCAAGTGTTGGCGCCAAGTTACAAGAATTTTACCGGCGCTTGTCAAGCCTTCAGACATCGACGATTGTTCTGAAAGTCAAAAGTGATAAAAAAATACAATTGCAAAGGTGACGAAAATGGTTCACATTATTGTAAACAGAGAAAGAGAAAGCACTTGACGTAACTGTCATGTCTTGGAGTAGAAGACTCGATAACCCTTGTCAAAAACAAGGAACATTTCTCGTACAAAAGAGCTTGTTCACGTCTGTTCGTTCCACGCACGGGGATTCGTCAAAAGAGCAGTGGAAATGATTCCGAGTCAATTACTCTTGTGAGGCGGTCTGTTATCGATACCTCGTTGGGGAGAGGGCTTGACTCGCGGCTCAGAACTCCTCTCGCGGAACACTTGAAGACGGCGCATGGCGCCATGCGGAAATCCTTCAGCGAGGTCTTCAAAACCCGATTGATCGACTTGTCAGTTTCCCGCGATCTGAATTGCATGGAAAATGTGACTTTGTTTTAGTGGATTTGATGAATTGAGCGCTAGGTTACCGTCTGTAGGCATGTATCTGCCTCCTGGACCATACAGCATTAAAAAGTCACTGACCTGTGAGCAGACGACACATATTGAATGATTTTGTTCTTGTTCTAGCTATCACAGTCAATATGCTTAGTATAAGAAAATCAAACACGATAGCTCCATACCTACATAGGTCGATTAAAATACCAAATATTTCATCTTGAATATTTTTTATTCATCTCCGTAAACTTGCACTTTGCCCGACCTCTCTGTCTCCCCACGCCCCGTTTCACAATGGTTGCCCAGCAAACGGATGAAGGGCACCGTGTCGTTTCGAAAATTGACATATTCAATGAAAAATGTGTTATGTAATTGTGTTCCACTGTCTTGATAGCTTAAGGTAACGTGGCGATTTTTTATTCAACAAGGGGTTTTTTTTCAGAGATACTGAAAGACAGGGATTCTCTGAGTCGATATGACTTCTACAAACTTTCGACAGTACATGAGTCCCGCTACTGTCTTCAAACGCCCCTGAATTCTTCTTGAGTTGACAACGACATCGTTGTTCGCATGAAATAATAGCATCCTTTTGTCAGAGAGGAAACTCCTGCTTGCTACACTGCTGGACAACTGGCGATGAACTGTCTAAAAGATGATCAGATGTGTGCTTATTTGATGCGGCGCTTCGATAGCGAATCGAGCTTTGCATATTAATTGGAAGACGGACAGCCACCTAAAAGGGAACCGAAAAATTCTCACGACTTTAGAAAATTTACAGTAAACACCGAAAAGAAACGAAATAGTATTACATCGTTTTCTAGCTCGTGTATCTTCCTTCTAAATCCTGTCAAAGCCAAGTTCAAAATGGCCGTCCAGGATAATTAATTATTGGCGTGTAAGACTGAGAACGAAAGCTCAAGTTCACAGTTGTCAGCCGATCTCATGATGACCCGGATGAATACAGTGAATGGGGTGTCGTAGACTAGGACGACGCAAAGCATCTACACCTCATTTGTATGGAGTTGTAGTGCAACCCGTCGTTTCATCCCTGAGAAATAAGGATGTCTTCATGCCGAAAGAGGCTTACGCGAAATCACTCCGATTACTTGTAGGCCTAATCGGCAGGACCTCGTGAGATTCGCCCTAAAACGCTTCCCGCAAATAAACGCTAAATGTGACTCAACGTGGGCCTAAATTATTGATGAAGGGAAAGTCATATCACAAAAAGCGACATGTATTTAAAGAGAGTCGGTCGCTTACTAGCTTTTTTCTACATCATAAAAACGCCTTCCCAAAATCTGGAGTCGAGCAGCGATCATATAATGCACGATATACACACAGCTGAACTGTATACTTAGGTTTAACCCTATCATCACCATATTTAGGCCCAGACTTATATTGCCATCACTGTTCGATGTGGGCCTGTTTATAGGCAATTGGGGGGGGGGGAGGAGAAGGTTGGACTTGTGACTAAAACCTTTAGCTTGTTGGCAAATGGGTCTACCTCTAGCGGAAACAAATATGATACCTGGTTCATCACCTTCTTTATTGGGCCTTTCCGTAATTTCTTGGATTATTTTCGTTTTATAAAACAAGTGTATTTTGTATTCTTCTTCCTATCTGGAGCCTGTTTAAATGACAAGTACTAGCTTCGCCAGCTTCGTGTAATAAACGGATTCCACTCTGGACTGAAATGCGTTTTTCGTGCATAATTTTGTAAATTACCCGCACACGACGTGTACATTACTCACATTGTAGGCTTGAATACAGGGTATTTCGACATGGTTCTGGAGGGAAGAAAAAAGAAACCAACGTACAAACAGAACACAAATACTGACGATACATATGACAAGTTAAACCTGATGGAGTTTCAATGCCTCCTCACTGTTGGCGAAAGGAGAACGGTAGTTCCCGTTATGCTTTGGAACATCCAAACGTATCGGCCGGTATTGTTGACTTACCGAAACACACATGGCGAAAATAATCTCTAACGACAGCTACTTTGACCTTTTGACCTGTAGCAGGTTGACCCTATCAACAAAGCATATTGGAAGAACAAGTTTACCTCTTACCGTGAGGCTGGTGTCATTCCTGAAAATTTATATTTAGTATATTATCTCTATTTCCGCCCTCTTCACACAGATTGCTAAAAAATTCTCAGATTTGTTAAACAAAACACAACAAATTATCCTGCCCGTGTTTTCAGAGTGTTGCTTCAGTCGCATCATAAATATTGCATCTTCGTTTATTCTTGCATTCCGAGGATTTTCAATGAATAGAATATGTCAATTATTTATGCAGAGTCACAACGCCTCATTGTCAAAATCAAATCCGTGGATTCGCCGTTCATTAAAATGCAAAGCAACTTCTTGGAAATCTAGGACCGTGAAGTTTCGATGTCAAATAACACGATTGAACGATTACTTGTAGAAATTTACGGTAATGACTTTTTCTGGTCCGCCTCGCTTTGAATCAATCGCTTATCTCTACTCCCCCGCGCTCGCACTTCCTGCACACTTGGATAGTTCTACGCTATATCTCGGTCAATGTACAGAAATTGAAAAGTTTAGAATTTTTCGGTGGATTTTCTGAGTCATAGCTATCGGTGGCTACGGTTTAGCATCAGTCAGTTTGCTCTCCTAAATTAAGCACAGAAGCATTGCCATGACTTAGTGAAATAAATGTGCTACACGTACCATAACCGAAGTTATCCCTCAGTCATATCACATCATATCATATCATATCACGTCATGTCATGTCATATCATGAAGTGTCGTATCGTATTATATCGTATTATATCATATCATCTCGTCTCATATTATATCATGTCATGTCATGTCATATCATATCGTATCGTATCATATCGTATCGTATCATATCATATTATATCATATCATGTCATATCACATCATATTATATTATGTCTTGTCGTATCGCATTATATCACGTCATCTCGGATCATATTATACCATATTATACCATGTTATGTCATATCATATCGTATCATATCATACATATCATATCATATCGTACCATATCATATCATTTTATGTTATGTAATGTAACATAAACTTATGTTACATCACGCAATTATATCATGTCATGTCAGTTTGTGTTTTATTATGTCTTTTTAAATTTCTTTACATTATGGCATATTATTCCATTATATCTAATTATGTTGAAGTAGGTTATGTAATCCCCTGTTAAACATGTAATGTCATGTTATGTCGTGTGATGTTATTGTTGTTGTTTTGTTGTTATTATTGCTTGTTTGATTTGTTTGTTTGTTTGTTTGTTGAGTACACAAGTTGGATAGTCTTATGTATGAACATTATCGTTTTCAAAGTTTAACGTTTTTTGTTCTCTTCTGGCACGTCCGTGTGATAGTACACAAGTTGGATAGTCTTATTATGAACATTATCGTTTTCAAAGTTTAACGTTTTTTGTTCTCTTCTGGTACGTCCGTGTGATAATTATCAAAATAAATGTGGATGAACATACAATGAAAATAAACAGTTCCGCACGAGACAGACTTCAAACCATCCTCTATCTTCGTATTTGTAGTAACAGCTGCTCGTTGAAGAGTTGACATAAAATCTCGATAAATTGTGATGCACGCCGTTCGCCAGATCTTCAGCGAGATTACTCAATATACGAGACGCCTGGGACGAGGATATGTACAATTTTTAGGAACTACAGCATCTCGCGCGTGAGGGGAAGGAATTTCTCGTGCCGTCGAGATTGTCGCAGACTTGTTAGCTATTAAAACGGTCCGCGTCTTAGGTGTTGACCGATGCACGTACGTTCCATCAATTTTTCCTTCGTTACTTTTACGATCGGGGAAAATATACAACGTCTCGTCTCTGCGCGGAGGGATTTTTATCGGGCAACAAATCGAAAAACGTGACGTTTCAAGTGGCGCAGTCGTATGCATTGAGCGTGTCAGTTTTGATTTGGGGAATCTATGGATGAAAACAGGGAAGAAATTTCCCGGTTTTGATGTGTCGGAATCTGACATATGGAAGCGATTTTTTTTTACAAAACCAGAACAATAGATATAATAATTATAGCTGTAAAGTTTAACATACGTTAATAAAGTGGCCTTTCCTTTCGGTAAGAACTAAAAATTAGGGGAAACATAAAGATTAAGGAGACGACTCAAATCCGATTGTTTGAGTCGAAAATGCACAAAACAGCATTGAAAGTTAAACACAGAAGATCATCAAGAGGTGCCACATCGGAAATGTCACCGGCACGCACGCGCTTTCTTGAAAATCCGCGGCTGTAAAAACATCGCCGGCAATTCAGATGAGATAAAAACACACCATTTATCAGACAGATGTCACTCTCTGAGAACTTGCAAGTTTTTGAAGGTTTTTGCGGTCGTGTTGTGCCTGGCAGACGACACCGAAGGCGCCACCCCATAGCTGAGTCTGAGCCGAAACATATTTCTAACCAACTGGAACCTGCTGTGGTTTGTATATCTGCGACTGGCGATCTGCGAGAATTCGTCACGCTTTCGTAACTAGGCTTTTTTTTTCATTTCTGCGCACTTGTTGACGGAAAAAATTTTATCCTGTAATGCTTAAAGTTAACGGTGTGTTGTCAAACGCGGAAGGGTCGATGTCCCTTTATTTTGACACAATCCTGGTTCTGTGTTGGTAACATACCAAAGCTAGATTTCTGCTAACCGATTTGCCATGTTTTTCTGTCAAGGAAGCATTTCTTATGCATTCCACTCGGCATAACCAGTGATGTAATATTGCATTAATTATCTGATAGTCGGTGTAATCAAACCAATACGAATAATTTCTTCTGGCTGTGAAAAATGACCTAAACAAAGTCATTAAACTGCGCCTAAACATGTCTGCAGAAAGCACGCGTCCTTTTAAGGTTAAACGGATTCTTTGATAAATGAAAAAGAGTTTTGAAAGATCAAAAGCACCTGCATCAATCAAAGAAATCGCGGTTATTTCTAGGCGACCGTAGAGTCTTGAAAGTGATGTCATCAATTAAACGACGACACAAAAGAACATTTGCATAATAATAACATAAAAATGGCCGCCGACACCCTATCATTAACGGTGCTTTCCGACCCCCTGTCTGCAGAGCGCCAATGGTGTTTTGAGCACAGGAACTTTATGGATGTTCGATGAACACATTTCTTTTTCCTAAAGTGTTAGTTGGCGTCGTTTTGACTTGGTTGGTCTTTCATTTGATGAAAGAAATGATGGCGTGACGTCTGCGGATCGACTTTTCAACGCTATGCACATTTTTGTTCGACTTTTTTTTCTCGACAGAGAAACAGACCGACGACATCACGTTTATCTCCGTGATTCCCATCTTCCGCCTCAATGTGTTGGCTTCCAAAAACGCTGGGAATTAGAAGAATAGTAAAGACAGGCGGTAGAGAAAGAAAATTAACTCGCTAGGATCCGGCAGGAAGTAAACGTATTTGCCGTTCGCGCCTCAAATTCACCGCATCTGCCGTTGGTGTCCGTTGCCATGGTAATTAGAGGGCCTTGTCGCTAATAAGCCGACGTGGATATGTTTCGAAAGTATGTCACAATATTGCAAGTAATGTTGCAAAGATGTATTCAATGAAAATATCATGTAAATTTCTCAAAAAATATATTTAACCAAACATATATAAGTAATTGAATTAGTGCGTACTTTTAAGATGCATGTACAACATAATGTTCTTGGAAAGAGATTTATTGCTTTTTCTAATTTCGGAAATTTTGATAGCGCATGTTCGAAAATGGATTCGTAATGACTCGAAGCGCGGTAAAATATGATCTTTTTTCGTCGTTGATGTGTTTATTTCGCAAATCCATAATATTGTATGATGACGAATGGGAGAAGAGATAACAGGATACACAGTTGCATTAGCGCAGTTGTTGAAGCAGTCACACATGCACGAATCTGAGGCAATCTACAACTTCTCTCGCATTGTGCCAACAATCATTTTAATTTAATGTAATCCTTATTTTCCTATTATAGATATATCTCCCTTTCCAAATGTGACGGTATTTCATGACAAGGGAAATAAATTCTTCCAAGAAAGGTAAGCGCACGACTAAAGTTTTGCCAAGGAGATGTTGCCTGTACACTCGACAAAACCGCCGAGAGTGGTATGCAAATGAAGGCATGACCATATAAAAATACAACCGTGTTTAATACTGACTCGTCCGTCCACAAACGAAGGCGCGGTTTTTAAGTACTCCGTATGTCTACCAGATGCCTGAGTGACAGTATCAAGGTTACCTTGACAACGACACAGAGCGGTGACGAAGTGACTGATTTAGAAGCCATCAATTTAAGGACTCCCCGTTAAAACAAACTAGTCTTTATGTTGTTCTTGGCATTCGCTCTGTGCAATGAAGGTTTTGATAAAAGTTGAATGATCTAGTGATGGCTTGATTGATTGGTTTTGTGACTCGTGAAAATATTGTCAAATATTCTGTTGCAGTTATGCTCTGTTTAATCCTTCATTGACTAATATTGTTTATGCCTTCGTTCTCTCTTGTGTTTGTTTGTTTGTTTGTTGTTCAGCTTGTCTATCCTCTTCATGCCGCTGGTCAGTCAGTATTCCTCTTGTTTGGTAAGCATCATCTTCCCTGCAGTATCCAATTGCAACTTATCCACTGTCAGCCCATCGACTGGCTTTCTTTTCAACACTTGCTATTTTCTTTTCTAATATCTGTTTAATTTTTTTTTGTCTGTCTCTGTCTCTCTCTGTCTGTCTCTCTCTCTCTCTCTCACACACACACACACACACACACACACACACACACATATATATATATATATATATATATATATATATATATATATATATATATATATATATACATACATATATATGAAACTTAAGTAACAGATATACAGATATAATTACTTTGTACTTGAAGTAATTTGTATTATTATTTATAACACTATCTAGCACTGTAATTTCCCACGAGGACATCTGTATACTTCGAGGTATATATATATATATATATATATATATATATATATATATATATATATATATATATATATATACACACACACACACACACACACACACACACACACACACACACACACACACACCAAGTGCTTAGTCGCATTATTAATTCTAATAGTTTGTATTTCGATTTACTCACGGAAGATGAATAGATTATTATGTGTCTGTTTTACAGAACAAAATCATCAAATGTTGTCAAAAGTTGTAAGTATTGTTCTTTTAAACTAAATCCTCCACCTAACTATATACCTACCTGCCAGTCTACCTAACTACCTAGTAGCTTGTTATCTATCTATCTATCTATCTATCTATCTATCTATCTATCTATCTATCTATCTATCTATCTATCTATCTATCTGTCTGTCTGTCTGTCTGTCTGTCTGTCTGTCTGTCTGTCTGTCTGTCTTTCTGTCCATGTATCTTTTAGCTAACTGTACGTCTTTGTGCATACTTCCTTCTTTGCTGTCTATAAAACAATCAATCAATCAATCAACCAATCTATCTATTTGTCTATCAACCCAAGTCGCTTATCCGTCCATCCATCCATCCATAACCGACCTATCTCATTTATCCGTCCATCGATCAATCCGTATTCCCTATCCATTCACTTTATCTATTCGTCGATCTGTCACCAAATCTGTCCCGTGACTTGCTGACTAAAAACACAGCGCCGCGTACTTTCCAGTTCACACAACATCATTACTCTGAAAAAAAGTGCGACTTCCACCGAAGAGTTGCTCGCAACATTCGTCATTTCCCGCCATCAACTCTTCAATCCCATTCACCGTTCTCACGGTACTCGATATGAAATCATCCACAAACCTCTTACACTGCGTGACTTTGACAAGCTTTTCATAAGCAGACGATAATTTTACGGAAATGTCCCGCGCAAAGCTGATTTGTCACACTCCCCACACTTCGAGATGCCGTTGGTATTAAGGAACGACTTTTCGTGTCTTTCATCGGCGCAGCGTTGTAAGACAGAATGAAAAAACAGTTAGAATGAGGATTATGGGCAAATTATTATGTGCTTTAGAAGATTTTGCTTTTTTTCGGGATTTTTTTCGGTGAGATTTCATCGGACTTTGGCTTAGAAGTTTGCCGCTTTCAATAAGCGACAACTTGGTATTAGTCATGGTTTAAGATTAAATCGATATTTTCAAACGGAAAAAAGGGGAGTCTGTCGAATACCTAGTATTAAACATGTACCACGATTCGTTACTGCGCTAATTATGTTCCTGGCAACGCGAGAGAACAGACCTCGGCATTTCCCATCAGTGCTTCCTCTACGTGCGGAATCCTGATCAGAAATTTCGTGATACGCGACAAAAGTCAACGAGACAGTGAAAAAAGGACTGACAACTGACAACTGCTTATACTTTTCCCTTGTCGAGGATTCTGACCGATGTTTTGAATCTCAAGAGAAAGTACCAGTTCTAAGCGATCCAAGATGGTTTACACACAGACATACGCTTGCACGGGCCTGTTGCTCGATGCGTCTACTCAAAATCGATTTCTCCGGCCTTTCAGCCGCATTCGTGCGTTCGTCATTATGTAGATTACCCGCTATTGCGCCTCTGGTCGTCTGCTCCTTCAGACTTTAAGCTGGCGACTGCGGCGAGACGAAAGCGCATATTTACACAAAAGCCAGTTCACTGACGTCGAGGTGGCAAAAAAAACCCTCCACATTCCCCGGGGATGTCGCAGGAAACTCGAATTGGCACAATTACAATTGTCTAATCAGTGGACATTAACGTCGCTAATGACCATCACAGTCAAGTTAATTTTGATCAGAAATTTCTGACAATTCTTAATAGCACTGACGGCAAAGCCTAATCCGTTCTGATAGAGCTTGAGGTAATTAAAGCTGTCTTGAGAGTTGTCTTTTCACACTGATAAATACTACAATTAAAACAATAATGGCGGTCGGTGTCACAATTTGCCATAATTTTTCACCGTCCTCTTCGAAACAGCAATCACATCAAAGTTGATTGATGTGATCACATATCAATCACAGTTTTAAGGATTGTGTGGATACCTAACATGTATTATGTACAGATCTGGACATGTAAATGGTCATAACTGATATAACTATTCTTCGTGTTTTGTGAGGAAATTACACAGAAGGCCTATACCTATCTACATGCCTTCATACCTATATACCTTCACCTACCTACATAACTACCAACCCACATACATACATACATACATACATACATACATACATACATACATACATACATACATACATACATACATACATACATACATACATACATACATACATACATACATACATACATACATACATACATACATACATACATACTCTTGCATAGAGGGGATCGCATGTTAAGGGATGGAAATTTAAGCAAACTGCAATTTAACAGTCTCTTTGAGTTAATAAGAGATCTCGTCGAGTGATGTATGAAACCGAGTCGCTTGCTCGGTGAGTTAATGCTGTAGGTTGCGATTTCAAATCCGATGGAAATATTACTGAATAAACACATACTGTACATCCAATACAATTCGCACTCAATCAACAAACGCAAAGTGCTCATATCTCTTCGATTCACCAAAGTTTATCTGGAATCCGTGAGAGGTTATGTTGTTTATTTCAAAAGGTCACCGCGTCAGATTATTGTCCGCTGCAAGCCCCTTTCCCGTGGGCATTTGCTAATCAGTGCGCGATATCGCAATAATTATAATTTTCTGGTAAAATATGCTCATTGAAATGGACAGAACTGATAGAGAAATTAATCAATTTAATTGGGAATGTTTTTTGTCGGCTGGTGTTCGTTTCATAACGGTAATTAAAATCTGAGATTGCAACATCGCGCTGATGCCGGACGACGAACCGGGGTGACCTTTCACCCCGAGGTAAACGATGCCGACAATAGAACGACGCTCCTTTAATTAAGTCGAACGGTAGGGAAGTAATTGTAATCTAGTCGGAAGGTAGGGTTCCCATGCACCCCATGGATGTATTTTTTTAACCTACATTTTTGTAATCCTTAGGGTCTATATTTAATGAATTTTGATGTTCCCAAAATCAAATCGTGTCCCATGGGGTTCATTTGGCGCCATCTTTGCCGCCATCTTGGCCGCCATCTTGGATTTCAACAATGGGGTAGGGGTCACGTATCTACCGCTCGACGGAAACAGAAACAATAAAATACTATAAACGTTACATTTTTAGAAAGCCAAGATCATGGCCTTTTCATTGATATATAACTTAATAGGGATTAATTAATATTCGAACGTCGATTAGACTTTATATCGGCCATTGGCCGTAAATCGTAAAATTTGCTAAATTTCACACCCAATAATTAAGTTCCCGTTCCTCCAAACAATTTTTCATAAGGTATTTATATATTTTTTGGAAGAACTCAGTGCATTAAACAAGAAAAAACAAGATTAAAAGTATGTGTCTTGAGATTTAGTGGGTGCATGAGCTTGTTTTCTTATTACGCGGTATGCCACATATCCGTGTGTAACATAAGGGGTAGGGGTAATGTTTCCCTTTCTGTTTCGAATCATGAATGATGAAACCATAAAAATGTTACATTTTTTGAAAGTGCTGCATCAGACCTTTCTAAAAAATATATAGATTTATGGGGAAAAGTTGCATATTTAAAAGTTACAAAGCTTAAACCTTTCGGTTTGTGTCGATTTTAAGTGATTTTTTAAGAACGAAATTACAACATATGGGGTAGGGGTAATGTTTCCCTTTCTGCCTCGAACCATGAATTACGAAACCATATAAATGTTATACTGTTTGAAAGCTCTGAAATGGGCCTTTCCAAACATGTATAGTTTTATTGGGAAAAGTCCATATTTTAAACTTACAAAGCTTATGCCTTTCAGTTTGTGTCAATTTTAAGTGATTTTTTAAGGACGAAAATTACAACATATGGGGTAGGGGTAATGTTTCCCTTTCTGCCTCGAACCATGAATTATGAAACCATATAAATGTTATACTGTTTGAAAGCTCTGAAATGGGCCTTTCCAAACATGTATAGTTTCATTAGGGAAAGTTGCATATTTGAAAGTTACAAAGCTTAAGCCTTTCAGTTTGTGTCAATTTTAAGTCATTTTTTTCAACAAAATTTTAATATAAGGGGTAGGGATAATGTTTCCCGTTCTGCCTTGAACCATGAATTATGAAACCATATAAATGTTATACCGTTTGAAAGCTCTGAAAAGGGCCTTTCCAAACATGTATAGTTTTATTGGGAAAAGTCCATATTTTAAAGTTACAAAGCTTATGACTTTCAGTTTGTGTCAATTTTAAGTGATTTTTTAAACAAAATTATAATATAAGGGGTAGGGGTAATGTTTCCCGTTCTGCCTTGAACCATGAATTATGAAACCATATAAATGTTATACTGTTTGAAAGCTCTGAAATGGGCCTTTCCAAACATGTATAGTTTTATTGGGAAAGTTGCATATTTGAAAGTTACAAAGCTTAAGCCTTCAGTTTGTGTCAATTTTAAGTGATTTTTTTAAGGACGAAATTACAACACATGGGGTAGGGGTAATGTTTCCCTTTCTGCCTCGAACCATGAATTATGAAACCATATAAATGTTACACTGTTTGAAAGCTCTGAAATGGGCCTTTCCAAACATGTATAGTCTTATTGGGAAAAGTCCATATTTGAAAGTTACAAAGCTTAAACCTTTCAGTTTGTGTCAATTTTAAGTCATTTTTAAGAACGAAATTACAACATATGGGGTAGGGGTAATGTTTCCCTTTCTGCCTCGAATTATGAATTATGAAACCATATAAATGTTATACTGTTTGAAAACTCTGAAATGGGCCTTTCCAAACATGTATAGTTTCATTGGGGAAAGTTGCATATTTGAAAGTTACAAAGCTTATGCCTTTCAGTTTGTGTCAATTTTAAGTGATTTTTTGAATAATATGCAAAAAACAGTTAGTCCGTTGGCCAGGTATCGAAATCATCCCCCTCTAAGGCATTTTACCCACTATGATTTTCTGTTAGCTAGTATTCTCAGCTGTCATAATCTGCTTATTTTCCATTTAACTGATGGTGTGTGAGTGTAACGACTTGTTTGTGAAGGGCTGTCACGCCCTCAGTAGTAAAATAGGAATGGGTTAGGGGTAACATATTTACCGCTAGTCGGAAACAAAAACAAAAAAAACCCCATAAACAATACATTCTTAGAAAGCCCAGATAATCCCCTTACCATTGGTATACAAATGGGGATAAATCGATATTCAAACATCGATTAGATTTTATATCGGACATGAAATGTAAATTGTAAAATTTGCTTAATTTCAAACCCAATAATTAAGTTCATGTTCCTCCAAACAATTTTTACAAGGTATTTATATATCAGTTGAAAGAACTTAATGCAATAGAGAAGTAAAAAACATTAAAGAGTGTATCTTCTTGAGACTTATGGGGTGCGTCGATTGTTTACCTAATATATGGTATGCCGTACATCCTCTATAATATACATTTAAGGGATAGGGGTATGGGTAATGTTTCCTCTCCTACAAAACGCAGCGAATAAGAAGCCACATAAATATCATATCTCTGAAACACTAACGCAGCTGTTTTTCCAACAAGATATGGCTTGATGGGGTAAACTCAAAAATTATGCAGTGACAATGCCTAAACTCAAAAGTTTGTGTTACTTTACTGACATTTACTTGTTAAAAGGAACATAGAAAAATACTCTATAGGCATTAAATAGCACTAAAAAGCTAAATGGTGGTTAATAAAAGACATTTTACTCATTTCAATAACTCAAATTAGGGAAAGAAAGTTAACAGCTATAATATGTCAAAAATTATATATTCCAACCCGCAAACACTAAATTGGATGTCATAGTCGTCATGCAAAGTTGATATGACAGCAGCAACAAATCAATCCCTTTTCTTTAATTGTATCGCAAGAGATCTATAAGCAATAAAGCACCACTTTGAAAGGATACCACACGGTTTCGACCGGTAAACAACATATACGCACGAACTTCAGTCGTGTGTATAAGGAGTGAAATGGTCAAAACCGAGCTCGAGTGGTGTACCCAACTTATAGGGGTTGTTTATCGCTATATTATATCAGTATATTGAAACTTGTGATGAAAATACAAACAATGTGAAAGAAACCCACTTTGGAGATAGGAATGGCAAACTTTACAGTATATCGTAAATACATGCACAGTCACGTGACCGTCTGGGCAAATCAGAGCTCACTATTAATAGTGTTACTTTTAAGGTGGTTGGAAAGGCTAGAGCGTCAGTTATAAATTTCATCAAAACTATTAAAATGTAAAAGTAGTCAACATTCTCTGTGGAATAAAAAAAATAGACATTTGGTCACAAAGGCATTGCAGAGTTATAGCCTGTTAAAACTTCTGAAAAACTGACCAAATAAGAAGAAGTTGGGGAGTCCTTAGTGTATTAACTATGGTAGAGGTCCCCTAGCTTTTAATAAAATGTTTGAAAAGGGAAAGTCATTATTTGCTGTTTTTCAGGAAAGTTTGACAAGGCGGTGCTGGCATTCAGAGTGAGTGACTGCTATTGTAAATGCATTTTTAGATTCTTTGAGTGTCAAAGAGGTGTCAAAAGTGAGATTAACCAAAAAAACTGCTCCATGACTTCAAAAGAGGGGTGCAAATATGGCTTGTTTTCAACATTTTTGACAGAATAACAGTTTTCCTACATAATTGTATACCAATTTAATCCAACTTTGAAATAAGATATGGACATGGAATTTTTACAGCCTATTAACAAGCATACAGATAAGATTTGTACGGCACAATTTTCCTGTATTTGAGGTACTTTTTGAAAAATCACATTTTGAAATTTGAAAGAAATTTAATAATTTTTTGATATATAAACCCATGTAAAATCATAAAAACAAATTTTATTTACAAATCCTGCCGTACAAATCTTACAATAAATAGTGTCAACATATTTATAACTAATTTGGTAATATTAAATACTATCCAATTATTAAATTCAAATATGTAAAAAAAAATATGAAAAATTAAATTTTAATATTTACTGGTGCCATGTTTCAAAATCATGGCTGCAAATATACAATTTTTATATTCTTTGGAGAAAATATTAACTAATGGAGTTATCCTGAAAATTTGAACTAAATATCTTGATTCTAACACTTGAAACTTGACATTAACTCTGAGAAAAGAATTGGTGCAAAAATAGCCTTTCCAACCACCTTAATACCACACGGGAACACAAGAGAATCTTTTATCGCTGAAAACCAATCACCATTAATCCACAATATAGCTTCTCCATAATAAGATAATATGGATCGACAACACTTTACCTTCCTTACCAGAAACAAGAGATCATAACCAATTTTTCGAAATTATTTTACAACGCAGAACACTATATACTCCCAATGAGGATTACATTTTCGACTTGGTACTAAAATTCAATAGCAAAATAATTCTGGAACTAAAACCCGAAAAGCCAAATGTCACAGAACGCATTCAAATTACGCAACTAAATAGTAAACAGAAGGCGAACAAACACTCTCTACACCAAGCAATAAGAAGGCGAGACAAACCTCAGAAAATGACTAAAAAGGCTTATATTCCCATTGACACCTCAATGTTTAAAATGCCTTGTGAGTGAATCTATCATGAATGACATTTAACCAATGTTAGACCCTGACGTCTTTGAAGCAAAGACCCTACAAACGGACGTTTTAGGGTCAATGCTTGAAGATACCACTCCCACCAGCATGATCGAATCAGAGAGACTAGATTGATCTAACTTTCGAGCTATAGATCAGCCACCAGCAGCTGAGAAAAAATAAGTCAACATAATCATCAGAGTCAAGCGAGCTAGACAACGGCTTCACACATTATACACCACAGAGAGGACATTCTTACACAATTCACAAAAAGCGTTCAAAAGCTTCGTTAAAGGCATTGTTCGCGATCCCAGGGACGGGCATGGCTGGTTGCGTGGCAAATGCAAAATGTTAGTCATGCTGAATCAAGGTGTAATCAAGTAATAGCTTATTTATAGATTGGGAAAATCCTAATCCTGATAGTAATGATTGAATATAAACTTTGTGAAAAGTTGAGAAAATTTGCCACTTCTTTGATTTGTATGTTTTACATTCCATGTTGTACTAGCCTGTACTGTACATGAACAGTCAATACATCCGGCAAGTATTCCGTGCTGTTCTTTTATAGTTAGGTCCCCGCAATCCGAGATAAGTCTTTCTATAGTATGAACCATTCTCTTCGATTACTGTAATCTACTCCAATAAATTCCCATTTAACTCATTTGTATGATTACAGGGAAGCCTAAGCCTATCTCTTACAATCTAAGATTTGAGATATTTGACAACAATATGTATGCAATTTTCATATTTTTCATAGGCCTAAATAACACACAGAAGAAAGTCATACTCAATGTTTTGTCCAATTGAAAGTCAAATTTTCACCGAAACAAGTAGAGGTGGCAATCTGTAAGCCAAACGAGAATTAATATTAGCAAAGATGGATATTAATTAAGCCTTTCCTATTTCCGATCCCAGTTACTCATACAACGGGGTATAAGCGAAAGCCAAGAGTATCGAATGTGTTGAAACCTAAGTGGCCCCTATTCAGTACCACGTAGCCTACAGGTACACCTTAAAGAATACTTACCAGGCCAAAATACCGAGTGTTGAATTTTCTTCAAAAGTGGCAACACCTGGAAAGACACTGCGGCAACCAATATATCACCCTGATCTCTAAATATTTACCTCTACACCCAATAAAGCACCGGGACTCAAGACAGTTGTACATCACAAACTTAAGAGAGCGATCGAAGACACTCGCTACACAGAACGCAGGATGGAAGGCTGCAAAGACGATTCTTCAAATAGGCAAAAAAGAGGCTAAAAACAACACAACATTCACAGCAACGACGACAGGTCGGGTTTTCTTCCTATACTACTGTACAAAACCAAACCAAAGGGTCTTTCAAAGGCCACCGCACTTCCCTTAAAGCCGGCTCGAAATGGACTGGGATCATGATTAGTGCCCAGTTTGGTTGGGCGTTTTGGGGCATGGCTCTGCATAATGAGTCTGGTGGTAACGGTTGCGATCGTTCGCATTATCTGCGGATCTGTTTGCTCTCAGATCACGCTCAGGCTCGGACTAATATAGATACGTACAGCCTTCGTTTCAAGGTTCGTTTCAGTCATGCCATGGTAAATACTCGAAATAAAAAGAAAGGAAAACTATCAACTTAATCAAACAAGAGTTTGCTTGAATGAATTTACCGAAGTTTCAGGCCATATCAACGTTCGTTATGTTAATGATTCAGCTGCTGACCGCCATGTACATACGGAATATTGGCGCCATCTAAAGTCGAATAATTATCAAAAAAGTAAAAAGCTTATATCTGGGCTTTCTAAGAATGTATTGTTTATGGTACTTTTTTGTTTTTGTTTCCGACTAGCGGTAAATATGTTACCCCTAACCCATTCCTATTTTACTACCGAGGGCATGACAGCCCTTCACAAACAAGTCGTTACACTCTCACACACCATCAGTTAAATGGAAAATAAGCAGATTATGACAGCTGAGAATACTAGCTAACAGAAAATCATAGTGGGTAAAATGCCTTAGAGGGGATGATTTCGATACCTGGCCAACGGACTAACTGTTTTGTGCATATTGTTCAAAAAATCACTTAAAATTGACACAAACTGAAAGGCTTAAGCTTTGTAACTTTCAAATATGCAACTTTCCCCAATAAAACTATACATGTTTGGAAAGGCCCATTTCAGAGCTTTCAAACAGTATAGCATTTATATGGTTTCATAATTCATGGTTCAAGGCAGAACGGGAAACATTACCCCTACCCCTTATATTATAATTTTGTTTAAAAAATCACTTAAAATTGACACAAACTGAAAGGCATAAGCTTTGTAACTTTAAAATATGGACTTTTCCCAATAAAACTATACATGTTTGGAAAGGCCCATTTCAGAGCTTGCAAACGGTATAACATTTATATGGTTTCATAATTCATGGTTCGAGGCAGAAAGGGAAACATTACCCCTACCCCATATGTTGTAATTTTGTTCTTAAAAATGACTTAAAATTGACACAAACTGAAAGGCTTAAGCTTTGTAACTTTCAAATATGGACTTTTTCCAATAAAACTATACATGTTTTGGAAAGGCCCATTTCAGAGCTTTCAAACAGTATAACATTTATATGGTTCATAATTCATGGTCGAGGCAGAAAGGGAAACATTACCCCTACCCCATATGTTGTAATTTCGTCCTTAAAAAATCACTTAAAATTGACACAACTGAAAGGCATAAGCTTTGTAAGTTTAAAATATGGACTTTTCCCAATAAAACTATACATGTTTGGAAAGGCCCATTTCAGAGCTTTCAAACAGTATAACATTTATATGGTTTCGTAATTCATGGTTCGAAGCAGAAAGGGAAACATTACCCCTACCCCATATGTTGTAATTTCGTTCTTAAAAAATCACTTAAAATCGACACAAACTGAAAGGTTTAAGCTTTGTAACTTTTAAATATGCAATTTTTCCCCATAAATCTATATATTTTTAGAAAGGTCTGATGCAGCACTTTCAAAAAATGTAACATTTTATGGTTTCATCATTCATGATTCGAAACAGAAAGGGAAACATTACCCCTACCCCTTATGTTACACACGGATATGTGGCATACCGCGTAATAAGAAAACAAGCTCATGCACCCACTAAATCTCAAGACACATACTTTTAATCTTGTTTTTCTTGTTTATTGCACTGAGTTCTTCCAAAAAATATATAAATACCTTATGAAAATTGTTTGGAGGAACGGGAACTTAATTATTGGGTGTGAAATTTAGCAAATTTTACGATTTACGGCCAATGGCCGATATAAAGTCTAATCGACGTTCGAATATTAATTAATCCCTATTAAGTTATATATCAATGAAAAGGCCATGATCTTGGCTTTCTAAAAATGTAACGTTTATAGTATTTTATTGTTTCTGTTTCCGTCGAGCGGTAGATACGTGACCCCTACCCCATCGTTGAAATCCAAGATGGCGGCCAAGATGGCGACAAAGATGGCGCCAAATGAACCCCATGGGACACGATTTGATTTTGGGAACATCAAAATTCATTAAATATAGACCCTAAGGATTACAAAAATGTAGGTTAAAAAAATACATCCATGGGGTGCATGGGAACCCTACCTTCCGACCCGTAGGGAACTAATTGTAATATGGTACAAACAGATGAGCTGGTGTCAACTTTTTATGTTACTTTTGAGTCATTTATCTGACGTATTAGCGGAAAGATTTATCGCTATCTTACGACAAATGACAGATATTTAATTTCGACTGTTTGAGCTTTGCCACATTGTCATAATTTTTATATTCTTTCCCGCTCTATGCCAATAGAGAATAAAATAGGTTTCTTGTTTTTCGGAAATTAGAGTGATTTAGGGTCAGGCGGTGTATATTGAACTTTTCGGTTTGTTGGAAGAGCGAATCAGAGACTTGGTTTCATGAACCTGATGTTTGTTGCAAGTATTCGGCTTTAAGTATAGATAGATAGATATTGCCTTTTTTACGATTCCTTCCAAACCAGACATGTCGTTTAAAATTGTGTCGTCAAAAATCGTTACTGACCAAACGGCTCATTGTAAAAATGCCCAAATCAGTATTTTAAAACAAGGATTTTCACTCGCATGTTTACGAGTATCAAAACTTTGCAACCTAAAAAAGACTATGACACTTTTAATAGACTGACAGACGGGCACAAGCAAATGTGGATAGAATTAGGAAGGGAGAATAGAAGGTTGGAAACGAGTGGGCGGACAGGTAGACACACAGACAGACAGACAAACAGACAGACAGAAAAAAGAACACCGTTCAGTCTTATACTAAAATACACAGCTACAAATATACTAAGATTGTTACCCTCAACAAAATTATCAAATACGCAGGTAGTGATTGATGTAGAAAATTTGCATGTGGCAAAAAATTTACATATGGCTGAAAAAAGTGGCAATTGTCAACATTGAACAATGCATGCGCCACGTGCGAAATTAATATTTTTTCGATTCCCATATGTGACAGTCTTGACGTAAGATATAAGTTTTCTCTCTATCAACGATAACAGGTATCCAAAAGTCTATCTCTTTAAATCAAAACAGGGTGTGTCTTTTATCGTCGTACAAAAATTTACTGAAAAGATATTTTCACTCATGAGAGCAGTACTAACATATTATAGGCAGACGGTCGCTGTCATGTGATCGTGGCCGCGTCGTCTGGTGAAATATAGCCAAACCAGTGCATTGTTTCGTGTGATTGAGTGACGTTGCCATGGTTATTTGTAAAGGATAAATATTTCCGCGATAAGATAGAAAAGGTGAAGTTATTGACACTGTAGGAGATAATTGCGATAAAGCCCTCGTATTCGAGTTCAGTTTCGAATTCGAGCAGAGAGTGAGAGAAAAAAAATCCTTTACGGATTGGAGAATGTTTTTTGTGCGATTTCATCTGAATGTCTTGTTATCGTACTGAGCATCAGTTTCATTTTGAAATACAGCTATGAATTTTGAAGACGAGTTTTCAATTGAAAAAAAAATGCTGACAGACGACGGTGCAACCCTTGGGTTTCCTCAGATGATACGAATGATAGGGATGATAAAAAAAACCCACTTGAAAATATTTACAATAGTATCTTGACCGCCAGCTGTAAGGGTCGTTCCATCAAACGACAGTCACTGTTCACATCTTTCTCTCGAGTTTTTGAATGCCTGGTATCGGTCACGTGACAAATATCCACATCATCCTATTCGAAGGATTTGACGTTTTTTTCAAAGTTAACGACCACTGACTCGGAACACAGTATTCGCAAATTTGTGGGGGCAGCATTTTGAACATGTCTAAAATCATGATGCGCTGGTTACATATTTAAAACAATCGCAGGGCACCCATCAACTATCGTATATTTCTCGAATATGGTGTAAACAATTAGAGTGGATTAAAATTAGAATCTACCCGCAAATATGAACAGTATTGTGGATCTTTTTTGTCCTATGTCTATATTTGACTATTGAATTGTAAGAACTGCTTCACCTACCCATAGAGCGGCAGCACTTCCATGGTTTGTGAGAGAAAATTAACTCTCTCAGCGAATCGCAGCGTCCGTTACATAATTCAAACCCGAGGTTTTCACGTTCTTGGCTGAAAAAGCTGAGATGGGCAAGATGTTGACGGTGGAAACTGGATAATTGTTCGTCACGAAAAAGCAAGGTAGCATCCACCGGCACATTTGTGCGATTATACTCACATTGAAGCGCGTGATCATTTTTTTTTCTTTTCCATTGCGAATCGGCGGTGTCGGCAATAGGTCGGGACACAGATCCAGCCGCCGACTGCAGGGGAATTTCGAATCCCCAGACATCACGATAAAACACGCCATGCTGAACCCCACTTCGGGACAACTTGAACGTCGCAGATAAACTTGTGCAAGTCCCGATTTTACAAGTCCTTGCAATATTTCGGTGTACAAGGCTTACGTTTTCCGCATCGAGGAAACAGGGGGCCTCCCGTCTTTTCTTCCACCCAGCTCGTGTCTTTTCCGAGATTCCTGCCGCGTTTCAAATCGTCTGTGTAATATCCATGTCGATTTCTCCAGATTTCAGCCACGTCAAGACAGCGCGCGGAGTGACCTTTCGCGCGGCCACCTCGGCAATTTCAGCGTCTGCCGGCGAGGACAGCCGCCGTGGACAGCTTTACCTCGGCGCAACGGCATCGCTCGACTGTACCTCGCCCAGGCCGTTACATATGGAACGGCAATCCAGTATCTCTGTTGTTTTATTTATAAAGGTGTATTTACATTTCTATCAATTGGATCTACTATATTACTGTTGATTTCAAATTCCCCGTCTCTTTCTTTCAGATTTTACTGTCGTTTGGCGATTCTATTTGCAAGATAATGATCGTGGCCGGCAATAGGGGTCAGGGGTCGGCGCGAGTTTCGTGATGTACATTTCAAACATCCTACGCTATCACAGTGTAAGCAAGAATGACATGAAAATTTCATGATCTGTCTTTTTTCAAATAATTGCCGTGTTTCAATAAAACACCATTTTCTCTTTCATGTCATGTAAATGTGTCTTCTTTGTCGAAACCTTGTTCAACATATTTGAAAGTAATTTTCATTGGAAGATATTTTTTTTGTCTCGAGGTAGGTGAAAAATAACATGCACGCTGGTAAAAATAGCGGCATATTCTGATGCGTTGTTCAACATTCCTGCGCTCAATTGAGTGATGCTTGCGTACACTCATTTCCCTGGGTAAGACCGACTACTACCCTCGCTCTATTGCTCTCTTTCGCTCCATATTTTCAGACATGCTGCCCCGGCAAAATGTACCTGACACAGAAGTACAGATGTATGCCGTTCTATGTTGTGAGCTACCCTTGAGAGATAATCTTGACACTGACAAAACCATGTTTCATTGTCACCCCGTGGCAACGTCAGGTTTAGGAAGCACCGCCACGGACGAGTTCGGTCAACAGAAAGCATAACCTCAGGGGGAGTGAGCGAGGGAAAGACTATAATGCATGGCAGCTTTAGGAGGAACGGTGTTTTACGGTGTTCGGCATTCTCCCCTGACCTCAAAACTTCACCTTCCCCCTCCTGCCCCGAGGTATCTGTTGTGACTCTGAGGGGTGGGGTCAAACCCGACATCGTAGCGATTGAAAATTCCGACATGAAGACATATCAGCTCATTTTCTGAAAAAACTCGCGAAAATAAACGTCTAATGTCCGTACACTTGATGAAGTATCTAGCTTTGTAGCGTTGCCATCGAAATCGCGGCTGTTGTCCTGGTGATAAGGCGCGCTCGCGTGATGGTTAATTTCAGACATTTATTTAAAAGATTACGGCGCCTCGTCAGAAGTACAAAAACGAGAGAGAAAACGCAACGCCGATATATGGCTCTCCTAGGAAACGCTTATTTGGAATGATAAAACTATCAAGTGACTAAGAAATTGGACGTCGACGAATTGGTCTAAGTACGCCACACAGCCCTATCGCTATCGCTAATTTATGCGGCATTCAGCGACTTATTTGCCGAGATGAAATGAACGATACCTGTAAGTTTGGGCGATTAAGCATAGGGGGTCGTGACCCCCGTCGTCTGAGAGATGTGAAATTTGCGAGATTTTCAGGGAAGACTGAAAAGAGTAGCAGGAGCGACAATGAGTGGATCCTTTATGCGCATCTTGCAGTGATGCAGTATGGAATTCTGCTAACGATGTTTTGTGCAGTGTACAAGAATGAGACACAGCCTTGGCAATTAGTTCCGCGGACGAGAGTACTAGCGTTTTGTCCCTCAATGCATGAATTAATCACACCCTTTGTTACGTCTAGATAATTCAAAAAAAAAAACGCAAGCCGAAGCGAGATAAAAGAAAGATCTTGATTTTTTTTTTCATTTTTTTCCATTCTCAGTCTTGTGAATACGACACTATCGATTCAGGATAGCCGGGGACAAGGGGGAACAGGTCTTTCTCAAAACGCCAAGAAGGGATCTGGTTTTTTTTGTACCATTCACGCGCCTCGTCAAAAATTAATAAACAAAGTCACGTGGGCATATCTAAAACTCACAATCGCTGGCGAGGTCACGTGAATCTTTTTCAGAGAGAGGCGTGTGCATATTAATTGATTACTCCCGAGAGGGTGTTATTGTCGCTGGGCTCTAATTTCTCACTGAGAAGAATACTCCCTCTTTGGAAAGATTAGCGTGGAGTATTCTCCGCTGAAACTCCCATCTAAGTGCAAGAGAAGCAATCCGAGTGTATTTGACCGTTTCTTTGACGAATTTTAAGCGCACTCTTAAAGCTGATTTGTCAGGGTCGGTGTCGTGAATTTGTAGATGTACCGTGTCAAGCAGTTGATTTAAATACTGTGTTTAAATCTTGAAGAAGGCAGTGATTAACAGATTTACCCATGAATCAGCTAAATAGGCGCAGAGTATGAATGGAAAACACTGACTATAATTCCAAGAAATTTCAGAACAGTTTTACTCGTTTTTGTGTGTCAGTATTTTTGATTCGCTTGTTTTGAGCCGTTCTCCTGTTTTCGACGACTTCTGCAGTGACCCGTGCCAACGACACATTTCCTCGCACAAGGAAATCTTGATTTGCAGTCGTTAAGACTAGAAATTGACACGGAACTGAAATGAGCAATGCGTGATAAAGATCAGATGTTGAAGAAAGAGATGGATAACTAGCATTCCTCTGGGAAAGAATGATCGACCCAGATGAAATGTGTCATCGTGTCGTTTTCACATCAAAGTTAAAGAGCGTGGTTGGATTTGAAATGAACTCAGGGACGTAACATATCAGTAAAAATACAGATGACATCGATAGATTACCGGCGACTACAATAGAAAAGATACACGGTATAGCAGAGCATGAAAGCGTGAAAAATTATAACTAGCGTAACAAAGACTGAAACGAACCAAGGTTTTCATTTCATCAAGGAAAGTATAATTCTCGCTGATCGTGTTTCATTACTGAAAATGTAATTAATTTGAAGGCCTGTAGCCGCCAATCGAAATTGACAACACCGAAATGTACAAATCCTGGCAACCGAGCGAATATTATGGGTTATTTGGTTCCACCTGACTAGATATAACCATAAAGTTTAGACAATATTATTTTACAGCGGTTTTTGTGACGTTGAGGTCTCTGTGGTTGTCAAAACAAAACAAATGAAATGACACTAAAACTGAAAATATTATTTCAAGGACATCAATCGACCGATTCGGATAACGCAAATAATCCAAAGTATCTCTCTGTCTCTGTAATTCTCTCTTCCTCTCGTCTCTTGTCTTTCTCAGTCTCTGTCTCTCTGTCTGGCTCGCTCTCTGAAAATTTGTGCCTGAGTTTGAGACCCAAAAACTGTCATTCAACTGTGTGCCATTTGGCTCTGTCTCTGTCTCTGTCTGTCTGTCTGTCTGTCTGTCTGTCTGTCTGTCTGTCTCTCTGTCTCTCTGTCTCTCTGTCTCTCTCTCTCTCTCTCTCTCTCTCTCTCTCTCTCTCTCTCTCTCTCTCTCTCTCTCTCTCTCTCTCTCTCTCTCTCTCTCTCTCTCTCTCTCTCTCTCTCTCTCTCTCATGTTAGGACGTTCAATCACGAGACCTACTGTTGAGTAATGTACCATTTTTAACGTAAAGAAATTGTCAAAAGTGAACGTTCACATGAAGCTGTGTTGTTCCGGAGTAAACTGAACCCTCTGAGTGTTGTAATTTTTCTCATCAAAATTTTAGTGTAACATTTTACCCATTTTTATGAATTTTTCTATCATTTTTTCGATAATTTTGGACCACATGCACATAACTTTTCAATTACTACAATTTCTCACCAAAAGTTTGTGGGAAATCTGAAAAAATATTTTCTAAATCTTAAAAATGTTGCTGGCTATGTGATAATCTATTTATAAAGGCATCGAAAGTTGACTTTGGCGTTCAATGTGTTTATGACAGCAGCGTTTGCTGAGGGTAAGAAACTTGACTGTACAGTACGTGTAATGTGTTAATTGCCACGTTCCAGGCCATAATTAGCTAGAAGAAAGAACCGAATTGAAAGCGGAAATAAACAGACGTCCGTTACAATCTATCTTACTCTTTTGTTGAACGTACAACTATGAGGTATTCGGCAACATTAACAATTTTGTGAGCTTAACATTCTAATTTTTACGAATTAAAATTTGCATATTGAAGTTCCGTTAGAAAGCAAAATTCCCTACTCATTACTCACAACACTGATTTCGAGGAGATTTTGATATATTTGGAATCATCCATCATTATCTGTCACGTGTACCCCCCTCTCAAGCGAAAATGAAGTCGGCCCAGATGGAGTCTTTGAGACGCAATTAGACACAGGCTCTCCACTTTATCTCAGGCCCCCATCTCCGAATTGAAACGCAAGAGAGATTTCTC
Organism: Ptychodera flava; assembly: GCF_041260155.1. Taxonomy (NCBI): domain Eukaryota; kingdom Metazoa; phylum Hemichordata; class Enteropneusta; family Ptychoderidae; genus Ptychodera; species Ptychodera flava. The sequence continues at coordinate 26,722,610 of NC_091937.1, read as the reverse complement.
GGCGGCCATTGGGGAAAGATTTCAAGGCCGCAAATAATGACGACAGGTACTCCCGTAGAGAAGCCGGTTCTGTAATCTTAGTTTCGCTCATTCCGATCTCCATCCCCAAGCTCGCCAGGCACGATGGGTAAACAACCCGAAGCGACACTAGCTGAGTGTTGACATTGGCAAAAAAACCCAGTTGTATAAAGTCCTGAAATGGTCAATAGCAAGCGCTACAACTCTTTGGACTTTCAGTTTGTTTGCAAAAAAAAGTTAGTATGGAGATTTGAGCGGAACTTAAGAAAACAAGCTGCAATTCAGGTTACTACCACAGGGAAAACCTGGAGAGCGGGACCGCTCGGTCATTAGAGACTGCCGCAAAACGGTATATTTCCTTGCGCGAGTCCCAAATCAGCACAATTAATCTTGAGTCCGTATCTGCTTAATCAGAGATAAGGCAGAAACAAAACTGCGTGCCGGATCTCTCCTAATGAACTGGCCGCTTTTTTTCTTTTATACGACGATTCGTTACTCGCTTCGCGCTCAACTTATCTTTTAAATGACACGTTCTTGATGAGGTCGATTGCCTCGATGGGTTCCAGACATTTCCTTATTAACCTGCAACGGTTCGGTGTAAGCCAATTACGTCACTGGGTGAGAAGCTGATTCCCGGGGAAATTCGGTGACCTTTGACGTCTGCTAGTTTTTTGGGGAGGGCGGGAGAAAATGTAGAGGAGGATATCGGTGTGAAAGAGAGTCCCGGGAGATGGCCCCAGGCATATACATGTTATTGTGAACTCTAAAAAATTGCAAGAAAAATACAAACGTTAAAAGTAACAGGTATTAAGTAGAAGAGGTTATGCGCAAGCGCAGAGCGGGCCGAAGGTGGATTTATATGCAAATTCTCCCGCCTATAAGATGTAAATGTTGTTGCAAACAATATAAGAATGAAAAGTTCTCCGCTGAAAGCTAGTGGAAAATACAAAACAGATTCCATTGGTCATACAACATATAAAAACTGTTAGAAATTACAATGGACGTCAGAATATCGTATGGTACAATTTCTCTGGCACTTGAAACACACCAATTGATAATAAGGGACAGGAATTCAACTCTTGCACGGAGAGCGAGTAGTTGTGAGATTTTCCACTATTCTTTTCATACAGATATAAACCTAGGATTGATAGCTTGACTAACTATGTCGTGTTGCCGTTGATTAAAGGGATTACGGACGAGGCTGTCCCTGCCCCGCCTACGGTGAGTAACAAAGAACAGGGGATCGAAGTTCCGGCCTATCTCCTAAACAACCTTGACAGCTTGTCATGTAGCTACATTTGGCTAATAACGATTGAAAACAATACATGGTGCGTTGTACACTAATTTGTGATCGAAATTAAGCTAATTTTTAAACTTTTTATACTTAGATGATATACAGGCTGACGTCCTATTTCTCAGGACTGAGAAAAGTGAAGACAGTCGGTGATTTTTTTTTCATGTGGGGATCAAAAATTTAAAAAGGATGTGCCCGACACAGATCTTTCATTAGATCAGATTAGTCCTGCGCAATCCGATCGGGAAAGACTGATTTGTCTACCGAATCCCTTGCATGTTTTTTAAGTTGCATCTCAACCAAGGACAGTGTCTACTTTATTTAAAAACCAGCGACACAATTATCCTTCACCGATCTTGAACACAGCGATTCTGAGGCCGATTTTTATCCGGATAGGAAAAAAAAAAAGAAAAGTCTTCGATGCACACGTGCGTGTGTTAGACAGTGATGAACGCGTTGGATATCTCACCAAGGTTGGCTCGACTGAAGTGGACAGGCGGGGGAAGTCCCTCTGAAGAAGGGAAACAGGTCGTTGAAGTGTGTTGACTGTAGAGCAAGCGGATGGTGTCACGACGCGCAGAGGAACACTTTATATGCCAAGAGCTTTTTGAATGCATTCAGTATGTGAATTTCCCGCCTATATCACTCACAAACGACAGCAAGAACGCAAGATACTTTAATACCTTGTTCTACGCTGCCTCCCCTTCCACCGACAACCCTCTTTCCTTTCAAGATACTTTTGTTAATTTTGCTTACTTTCGTTTATTTTGTCCGTTTTTGCTTTGTATATTGTCATGATGCAGGTTGGACACATATATTATTATCATGCAATATTGCTCCTAGCCCTGTAGCATCTTGTTCAGATTGATTTCAAACGGAGCAAACCGAGGTTTGTCTCTCTTCCACTTAAAAATTACTTTGTGTGTTAGAAAGATAGCTATTACTATTTTGACTGACAGTGTCGAGTTTTTGGTTTGTTTTGTTTTTTTTCTGAGAGTATCGCCACAAAATAGACATCTCTTTCTGTAGGTTCGCGCGCGCATTTCAAAACCTACCCAACGAAACCCGTTATTAAGCCTCACATTTTTGAATTCAGAAATTATAGTGCCTAGCCGAGGATTTTGACAATTTTACCGAGCAAATGAAGTAACGCCGTTATCTTCACGGGTTATTTCACATATTACAATGCATCTGTTTATCAAACTCACGCTCAATCTACCAGTCGAATAAAACAACGAATCAAGAGAGATAGCTTGGTCCAATTCAAACCATTTTCAGGACAACTGAATGACCTACTTTACGTAAAAGGTAATTTTTGCTGCAAAGTGAGTGTTTTGTTCAAATGATACATTGAGCGAGGAAAGTCCCGTCCGCGTCCTAAGATATCTGAAATGAGGGCGCCACCACCGCCCCGCGAATGCCTTGCGTGTGCCCTATACCTTGCCTCGCCCTTCTCCGCGCTGGTTCGATGTTTATGGAATCCATCACATTTTCACTGTTATCATCCATCGCCCATCTCTTATTTTAAGTTTTTCTCAACCTCAGTAAATTTATCACGTGACTAAACCGAACAGAAAGGCCTTGAAGGACATTCTGAATGGTTGTCAAGTACAACTTTTTGTTGCATGACAGGACGTCACAGCCTGTGTCACTCCCGGATGGACAGGAAGACTTAATTCCACGAGATTAATCTTACGTACTCAAAAAATTCCGGCAATGTTTTTCTTATTTTCTTTTGCGTTGTTCAGACTGTTTTGTAGACTGTTTCAGTGCCATATTTTTGTCAGCCAAGCATGGCACCAATTATGACCAAGTCAGCAAACTTTGCAGGCTAACAAAGGGTACAAACGTCATATGCAGTACTGAACATTTCAAAGATAATGTGCTTTTTCATACTTGCTCAAAAGTCTTTGAACCTCCATTGGTAGGAATTTTTCATGTACTCTTTTCTATCAAATGACGTCATGCGCGCATTTTGGATTTCCGGCTGACGGGCAACGTGCGCGTGCCGCGTGCAGTGTGCAGTGCTATAGTGCAGACGACAATGCTATGCAATGCCTGACAATGCTATGCAATGCCTGGCAAATGTTACATGTATGGCTGTAATAATCGATCACATAGGGAAGATGGAAGGACGTGTTTTGGGATGCCGAAGGAAGTTGTACACAAGGAAGAAATGTCAAGAAAGTTGAGAAGACTTCGACGTGAAAAAGGCTTGTCAACCTGTAAACATCTGGTACCATGTTGTTTTGCCCGTCACTTGGTAACATCAATGTCGCGGATCGCATGTCAAGGTCACGTAATTGATAGAAAAGAATTTTATAATGTTTTTATTCTTCTTGTAAATGTACTACGTATACATTTTTTGATGAATTACATTGTACATTGTCCTCAAATCATTGAGTTTGCATGGCTTACACTTCGCATTTCAAGTTGACATACTTTCGCTAGAAGAATAGGAAGATTCACATACTATCGGAGACAAAGCTAGAGAAAATATTATGAAAACGCTACAGCTATTGCCGCATTTAAGCTATGATCTTTCAGACTACGGAATATCAGAAGGATAAAAGAAGCGAATGTACTCACCCACACTTACAAATGCCCTAAAAGTCAAAACGGCTGCAATTCACTACGGGAGAAATCATATTTTGGATTTTTCACAGAATAGGACTTATTGTTACCTTGGTTTTCTCCTTAGTTTGACAACTCACCGAAACAAACTGTGTACCAACGAAGATTTTGAAGAGTTCGAGTGATAAGGGTATATATCCCCGAGGCGAATCGCGACTAGCAGTACTACTATAAGATCAAAATTTAAACTTCTCTGTTTTGTCATTATTTAGATAATATCCTTTGATTGCTTATCTCAGAGATATAAAACAGACAAGTCTATAACTCATTCAAATAACAAAGCACTGCCCACAATGTAGCGTATAGCGATCATCTGATGGTTTAAAGTCCAGGATACAATATAATATCCTGGATTAATATTTATATTTCCTGTGGTTCATTGTTATGTGAAATGCTCTATTTTTACATGAATATCTATAGCCAGAAAATAGCGTTCCTCAAGTTCAAAGGTCAAAATGCACGATTCCTTAAAAGAAGCAGGTATGCGAAACGAATTGTCGCAAATTTGAAACGTATACGATCTTAATTTTATTGCTACAGTATTCTTAGTGTGGTCTATGGTATAAGCTTAACTGCCATTGAAAAGATAGTTTATTATATGGAGGTTTTGACTCTATGGTATGCCGCAGCAGCCGCTATAGTGTATTCTGAGAATTTAGATTTCATTGCTTTTATTATTTTAACCTTGAACTCAAATGTGTCGGGTTTATCAAAAACCATCGCCTACATCGCGGTGCGTTCGCCATTGGCAGTATTTGTGTTCCTTGAGAAACGAGCGTATTTCTTACTTTTCCTTCTGTCGATTTCATGACAGAGGCTGTTTCAAACCTTTGTCCGTGCCTAAGAACTCCAAACGGGCATGATTTACAAGCTTGTTGCTGGTACGATTGTCAGATATTTATTTATCGACACAACGAAGGATTTAATCACGATTTGAAGTTATTGATCGCCTAGGTCGACCATGGCGATCCAAATTACACCATCGATTTGCTTGTTATCGGTCAGTTCTGCCAGTGATTGCACCAATCACAGCTGGAGTGTTGAAAACAAGGTACAAAAAGTGTAATAATGATGTGCTCTTGGAACTCTCTGAGAGTGATTTGAATAAAACCATTTGATAGGAAGCATCAAGGTAATCTTGATGCCCGAGGATGATTGAACAATTAGTTTTTTTATTTAATCTGTTTTATTATGTTTCATTGTGATGTTCTGACGCTTTACTTTTCTCAGGAGCTGAAGGAGTTACGTTATCATGAATGTGAAACTGTGTGTTCATCATCATCATCATCATCATCATCATCAGCAGCAGCAGCAGCAGCAGCAGCAGCAGCAGCAGCAGCAGCAGCAGCAGCAGCAGCAGCAACATCATCATCATCATCATCATCATCATCATCATCATCATCATCATTCTCATCATCATCATCATCATCATCATCATCATCATCATCATCATCATCATCATCATCATCATCATCATCATCATCATCATCATCATCATCGTTTTCATCGTCATCATTACCGTCGTCGTCATCAATATCGTCATCATCATCAATGTCGTCGCCGTCGTCACGATCATGATCATCGTCATTATCATCATCATCATCACGTTGTCAAAGGACGATGCACACAATTGGAACAATTTTGATAACAAATAAGTATCGATCAAAAAGAATTACCTATTTTTGCAAAAATGTTACGAGAATCTAGCAGCAAGTTGCGAACAAACAAGAAAAAGCATAATAAAATGCAATTACGTATGTACAGATTTGTCGAACACGTTACAAATGTCAAGTAAATCAGACAATAGTTGATATTGTGATGATCATCGTCACTGACGTCCAGTTTTATCAACTGAAAGTTTGCATTTCCTTGTCTTCCGTGCAATGAGCAAATGACACTGTGCGCATGCGTTGTCCATCCAAGTGCATTTCCATTTTTCGTGCGCGGCAGTTTATCCACCGATTAAATAACGGAAATTACATCATCAAAGAAAGAATCAGAAAATGAAAATTATTGATGTTGAGGCTGTGCGTACAGTAGTGCTATCAGAGCTCAGGCTATGATATATGATGTCATGGTTTTTCATTAAAAGCCATGGCAACGAAAGGTTTACAAAAAATGCCCACTTAATTATCTGAATCAGAGAAGATTACGTTGGCTAATGTGTAAAGCCTGTAATTTTTTTATGTTTCGCGCCTTTTGGACCTTTTTGTGACTTCCTCTGTGTATGTCGTTTGCTTCGTTCCAGGGCATCGCAAAAGTACTACGCTTGCAAGGTTGCAGCCGTAAGGGAAAAGCTCGAAAAAAAGTGTGATTAAAGCTCAAAAGCGACAGGATTTTGTAAAGATTAGGTGGAACACTTACTGCTGTACACGGCGTATCTTGGAGGAACACACGCGTGATAAATATCACACCTTTGGTGATGCCAACGCGGTTGTGATCGTAGAACCCATCTCGTGAAAACAAGCTACTGTCGATGCAAGCTATCACCGATCAAAGAGACGAAGGAGATGCTTCTTGACGATGCGTAATATTCTCTCAGGTGCAGACGATCAGACAACGATAGACTACGTAAGCCAGTACACACATTTAATATTACTCGCAGGGGGAAAAATCCTGAATTTCATCGCATGAAACTTAAAACTCAAGTCATTATAAGAATATATTCAGCCGTTCCATTTAGATTCTGTCTCACTCGAGAAAATTTTATTATCCGTGGGCTTGTATGTATTTTAGAGGGAGTTGGATGAGGCACAACTCAAAGCGAGTCTTATTTTACCGCCTAACGCGTGGGTTGCTTGTTCTTTCTAACTTTTGTTTACACAATGTTACGTCACAGATTCGAAGTTTTATAATTACCTTATACGGAGCACTTTTTCTGCAGACTACAGCGGACAATTGTCCGACACTCGGTGTCATAAAAATCATTTATTTTTCAGCTTTTTGGAAAATATTGACGCTGTTTAAAATAGACCTGAGAAATGCACACAAAGCCGAACGCGCTCTCCACAAGTTCAAAACTGGATGGACTTGATGAAGTTGGCGAGAGGGAGGCTACAGCATTCAATCACGTGATTGGCAGTGTGTGCGAAATTCTGTTCGCATGGTTTTGAACACTAAGTTCATGACTTGAGCAGTTGATATTATACAAAACATAATAAAAACCGTGATATAGTTGTTCCGAATATTGCTGTCTAAACTTGAAAATGGCTTCATTTTTTAATAACCTCGCCCACTTTATTTCATATCTTCTAAACTTTCACTAGCGGTAATTCTCATCTCGTTCTATTATTTCAATGTCGGTTTCTTAAACTTATTACCGACCAATTTATATTTCTTGTTTGGAGGGCTAAATCAGTGACTGTAAGTCATGGGGAGGAATAAAATAGCCTTTTACACAGGGTGGCAGTAATTTTTGTCTGGGTGATGGACGTTTAATCGTCTGCGGGAAATTGGCTCGGGCTACCACGTCAGCGGAGCGGTAAGCAGGTGCGTCTGACGGCCGTGCGGTACGGCCAACAGCTGAGAACTACCCCCGCCCTCAGCATTTTTCTGTCACCGGATCTCCCGGTCCACGTCGTTCATCAAATTAAACTAATTCCGCCTTTGTTCGTGCTAATGGAATTACGCTTCCCCGGTACAACTTCATTTCTGCCCGTGGTGTTGAGTTACTTGTTCCATTTGATGGAAACCAGAAAGTGTGTTTTCCTTTCGTGATAGTCCGCCGTTCCAAGTTTTTGATAAACAAGAGGCATAGAAACGGCGAACGAAAGCATTACCTTGACTTTTCCGTATTTCAAGGCGTTTTGAGACCAACAGGGACCATTCACTATCGTGATATTTTAACACTCGATGCCTCTTCTAAAAGAACGCCTGGGAATTCTTTTGAATTTTACAACATTCTGCAGGTCTTAATGAAAAAAGTGACAGACCCTCTCATTGCTCACATATTTCGTTTTTCATCCTTTTTTTGCAGGACACGCAACAGTCTGTAACTGCCGTTCGAGCTTCGCCAATTCTCGTTTCGATTCTTACGCACCACACCCCTCGCCTTATCATTGTTTTACCCGTATTATGTTCGATGCTGGTGATACGAAGCGATATCAAACCATTAGCGACGTCTTCCCCGTTTTTGCGCTTTATAACGTCACGTGCAGGCGAGGACGAGAATGACTAGATCGAGCGAGAGCTTGAAAAATTCTCCTTTCAGCAAAGCAACGTTCCCCTTTTTCAATTGACATATTCACGTTCTGCCCGCTATTATCTTTCCTAAACCCCACCTGATTTGAAAAAAAAAACGCGATGGCATGGCATTTTTGTTGAGTTTACCGCGCTCGGCGGCGTGAAGAAAAGTACTGCGCACGATCTTTCTGTGTACGAGGGTAAAAGTCCGTGATTCTGCATGCAAAACAGACTTCAGGATGACAGCGCCCCTTGTATATACATGCCCGACGTAGTTGTGTGATCCCATAAAGAAATAACTGTAACAATTTCTCCATAAAACGCGGCGACATTGACACGCAGCTTCTTTTTGAAAAAAAAAACCCGACTTAATGCGCAGTCCCGGTAATTCATAAATTTTGCCCGTTTCAGTGCTACACGAACCCCCTCTAATAACATCTGCATCTTTAGCAGGGAAGGCCAGAATGCGTGTCTGCAAACAATTGGCGCGGAAAAATACGTCACGCCAGATCCAATGATCATCAAAACCGATTTGCATTTAATTTGTCAAAATGGGCGGTCTGTAACACCAAGGAGCCGAGACTTCCTATTGTGTCTTGTGCAACCTCGAAATCCAATATTTTAGGCATGATAAAAGTAACATGCACGTGCCTTTAATAAATCGGGCCCTCCAGCTTTTTATTTGTTTTCCATTATACCCCAATCCCGCAGGCTGTTTATACAGCTCCAATAGTAGATTTAAAGATGGCGGCGGGGCATGCCCCCAGGTGTTGGTCCGAACGCGTGTTGGCGGCTTTGTTCGTAAACTACCGTTCGGCGACACAATCGCATCTTATTGAAGGAAAGGAGCGTATTTCAACAACGCCTAGGGAGTGTTTGACTCGTGTATTGCCTGAAAAGACTAAAAATCACTCACATTTCCGCTGAAGTGTTTAATTCTGTGTTTCTACATAGGATATTCCTTGCGCAAATATCTTGTGTTCCGACCAAACAACAAAATGCATTGTAGCGTCAATATAACTTGATAGCTGCACGAGTTTCTAGCAAGAAGAAAAGAGTATAAAATAGAAGCGTTTTCGAAGTTGCAAATGTTATGATCGATAACGAGATAGCCACTGGCAACTTTCATGTCAAAATTTTTCAAAGTATTTTACATATGGTATGGCTCTCGCTTTCGTCACTGTGTGAAACATCAACTTCGAAACGAGAAGCGACTTTCACACAAAATTGGTGAAAGTCACCGAGAGAATTTAGAGACGTAGAGGGCGCTATCGTATCGATTACGCTATAGGGAGTGTGAAAGCGCGCCAGCGAATAATCACACTCGAGAGTTGTGTCAATATTAACAAACGGGTTTGTTATGAAGAAGTTGGAATGATAAATGCAAACACTGGAAAAAATATGTCATTTAAAAACAGAAACGTTCAGTTTCTGAAAGAAAATATTTTTTGAACAAAATCGCAGTGAAACCAAACAATTTTAAAGTTTGAAAACTTACATTAATACTGTGAAAGAATAGGAGTACGGTTTTTGGTATAACCTTTTTCATGATTTTGTCAGATAACTTCTTTTTGAAAACCTGAAAATGCGATCCTGAATATGATGCATGCAGGTACATTTTCACACAATTTGGAAGTTAAAACTTTTATTAATATTCTCTCCAAAAAAAACCTTGGTAAAAAACGATACTAATCCAACGGCGCCAAATCAATACGAACTATTGATATTATGCAAATTACCAATTACGAGACGTTGAAGTGACTATTACATCACTGCAGACGACCACATCTGGTGGCGATGACCTACTTTTCAAAGATCCAAATGGAACAATTCCCCCTTTTTTGATTAGAATTTGACTCGAGATTAGTATACCTTTATTTAGATAATACACATTATTGAACTAAGAAGAAAGGCTGCTCGATTACTCCGCAGACGATCAGCAAAATGTCAAATTTCTTTTCAATTTCGATTAATAGTTTGTAATTTTCCCGCCAAGTGCTGTCAACGACATTTCCCGCTTTCATTTCGAGAATCCTTGTGACAATTCTGCTCAAGGTGCGTGCGGTGGAAACACAACGAGATTTCAAATACCCCGGCGCAGAATATAAAAAGGGGCCATCCAGTATCGCCACCCAAATCAAAGTAATCACTTTAAAGCAATCTAGATGCGTCATCATGAAATGTGAACTTTCCGATAACAGTGGGATAGACTGGCGAACGTGATAAATACGAGGTACTCTCATTGCGTCGACGATCAGGTGTGCGCGTGAGCTCCAGAGGTTATCGGTAAAAAACGCACCGAACCCGAGAAAACTCAAAGCAATCAAGACGCCGAGAAAAACGAGGCTAACGTGATCAAATCGCCGCACGCGGCGACGCACTACGACTCAAAGTAATGAAAACTTGAAACGGCCCACGAGTTGTGTGATATGTCATTTCTCAACTAATTTGGGACCGCTTTCGACTACGTTACCTAATCAACAATCTCCAAAACATGCTTATTTTTGCCTAGCGTCGGTTTCGATAATGGTGAAGCAAGCACACGGCGACTTAAGTACACTGTGTGAAACGGGGCTTTATCGGAGACATGGAGCCGCGGAGATAACATTTTCAGACACACCCGTTGAATTCGACGCTTGTAGAGTTTTTGTTCACTGTGATTTAATTTCCACCGCCGATGACTTTTCCTTTGTTGACCCTCTGCGAAGAAAACTATCATACTCTCTAAGTTAATAAGAACAGTGCAAGGTTTTTTTGAGAAATACTTTTAAGGAACGTTGTACAAAATCAGAGTCCCTGCTTAGGTTATCAAGTTAGACACCGGAGATTCAATATCGAGTCATCAGTGCAATGGAGCAAGCTAAAAAAATGATTTATCACTCTCATTGCAACAATCAACAGAAGTTATTCTTCAGCCTGCTTTTGCCGCCATTTGTTTTGATAGCATATTTTTACGACATGCTGAGAATGTGCCTAGGGGATATAAATAGACATATTTCATGTCGGATCACCCAAGGACAAAGATTGCAAAAAATTAATATTTGACCTCAGTGGACTTGCGCGTTCAACAACACGCGCACATCCCCCCCCCCTACGACACATATACGCACACACACTGTAAACATACAAACACTTCGGTGTAGCAAAGTTCTTGTCAAATGGTAAGCACTTTCAGGACACATTTGCAAAAGATTCTGGACTTCTAATCTGAAAACAGCAAATCGCCACCCAGACCTTACATCCTGTAATTTCTATGACCGGGAAATGGCCAAACGTGAAACTTTGAGGGGAACCAATTTCAGGCCCCCACTCAGCTGCTCGCCAAAAAAAATAAGGCGAAGTACGCTCCCTCGTTATTTTAATTAAACTGGACACAAAGAACAGAGGGTGTTTTACTCTGGCCATTAATCTAATGTGAAATACGAAACTTGCAGACAAACGAAGGCAGCGAAGGCGACACTAATCCAATTACTCATAACAATAGTCAACACTATATCCAGATCCGTTTTTCGAAGACACTGCGGTTTCCAATATCAAAATTGTCCAGGCCACACTGGTTATAAGATTCTCACGACGAAACGTTACAGTCACACAGAGCTCATGCTGAAATTGACAACCTTGCTGCATGTTAGCGGTCATGGACGGGAAAAGAGACACGCGCAGACCCACCGACAGACAAACCGGCGGCTTACTGACTGACAGGCAGACAGACCGAAAGACGACGTAAGGGTCGACGGGGGAAATGCTATATGGGTTGTAGACTGATAAAGATAGGCACGTAAGTAGATAGATAGATAAATAGATAGATAGATAAATAGATAGATAGATAAATAGATAGATAGATAGATAGATTGATAGGCAGACAGACAGACAGACAGACAGACAGACAGACAGATAGATAGACTGACTGACTGACTGACTGACTTATTGGTTGATTGATTGATTGATTGACTGACTGACTGGCTGAAAGAAAGAAAGAAAGGAAGGGGAGGAAAGGAATATGCGACCAGAAAGACAGATGGGTAGACAGACAGACTGACTGCTGACAGATCATTGTGTGAATGGCTTATTGATCGATCGATCGATTGATTGATTGATTAAATTTTCGTCAAAGACAGTGCGAACGAAGCGACATTTTGACCGTTGTCAGTTTCATTTTCTTTGATCTTTATTTGTGTGTGTGTGTGTTTTCAATACGATCGGTCTTTCTCCAAGTTGTCTCCGATTATATTATCTTTGTTCAGACACATCTTATTGTTCTGCTGTGTGGGGGTTATTGAGTGGGGAAATAGGCATGGCGGAAAACGAGTAAATAAACCAATAACTGACTAAATACATAATTAATCAATTGTTATCTGACTCTTTACAACAGTATTTCTCTCGCAACGATAGTCGGAGCACCTTTCCGGCACGCTGAGTTTGGCGAGAGTCGTGTATTTGAGATAAGGCGGAGAAAGTGCCCCTGTTGCCATCATAGGCAATGTTAGTGTGAGGCAGCTTGCTTGTAAATCTATGAAGCCCAATATTCGTCTTGAGGCGCCTTGATGACTCTCGTTTGTTTCAGCAGGATTTCAAACAAATGCTTATCATTTCAGTTGCTAAAACCAATAAATTATTTTATTGACTTTTTTCTTCTGCTAGCTGCAAGAATAACTCTAAACTTGTATATTGGCAAGATTTATTTGCTCTCGAAATTTCACGGTGAAAAAATAGACGTCAATAATTCTGCTGTCTGTGACGTCACAGCAGTGTTCAAGACGAGACTCTTGCGTGTGCAAGTTGTCTACCTCGTTAAGATGAAATGCGCTCCATGGTGACTCATTGGAGACTAAAAGCATCCCTTTTCCCCAGTTGAAAGGTTTCTTCAGTTGACGCTAAATAAATTCACTTCAAACTTTACAGTAGCGGTAGGGCGGACGTTGCCACGGTAGGCTGGAATATCCATGGCCCCGGAAATACAATAAAGCCTTGGGAAATGCTATGCAGGTGCTGGACGTGTTTCTGTTTGCCGCCTTGAATCTTGGGATCGTCGAGATCTCACGAGATAATGAAGGGAAATTGTCAACGCTAAAACGCTTTCATCTTAAAGACAACCAAGTAGTTTGATTACAGCTTCTCAAATGCAGAGTTACAGACAAAGTTCAAATTCATTGCTATCAAAAGTAGATCATTAATATAGGTTATACACAAACTCTACGTTCATGTTCTTTTTCTGCCCTGCCTGACGCCCTCCCCTCCCCAGGAAGCAATGTTTTGCAGAGTTAGACGCAGCGGTTTCCAGAAACTTTTGGAGCGTTGATGCTTTAAAATGTCTCATATTACTACTTATCTGTGAGAAAAACTGACCGTGAAAGGTACGTTTCTAGCTTACTTTCTGAATATTGTTCATTTTGATTTGTGCACACTTGCTCTTTATGATTTAAAATTTATCGATAGATTTCATCCGAGTCTGTAATTGGCACAATCTACCTGTAAATAATTAAATAAGTAACACAAACTGAACCAAACAACACGTTTACGCCCCCTCCTAGCGTCTGTCCTGTCCGGTTATTGTGTCTTTGCAATAAAGTAACTATTTCAAAAAAAACTAATAAGATAGAGAATTGTTGCATTGTACACGGGCTTCTCAGAACATTTTATTGGTTTCTTTGATGTCCTTAGCCGAAAAGGCCTCGGCATTGTTTCGCTGATGTTTGAACGCGGTCATTGTCGGTAACTTCAATCGAGCGGCTGAAACGAACATGACTGTGATAAATTTAGGAAAAAAAATAACTTGAACAAGATACACCAGAGTGACAACTGATAAAGCAATGTAGTGGACTGAATGGCAATATTTATTATAGGTGGGCAACAAGGAGTGTGACAAGACGGTAGGTCGACGATGGTGTAGGTAGTGAAGGTGATGCCGTTGTTGTTGTTGGTGTCGTTGTTGTTGTTGTTGCTGCTGCTGCTGCCACTGATGATGATGATGATGATGATGATGATGATGATGATGATGATGATGATGATGATGATGATGAAGTTGGTAGTGGTGGTGGTGATGATGATGATGATGATGATAATGATGATGATGCTGTTGGTGGTGGTGGTGATGATGATGATGATGATGATGATGATGATGATGATGATGATGATGATGATGATGTTGATAGTGGTTGTGGTGGTGGTGATGATCATGATGATCCTGATGATGATTATGATGGGGTTGATGTTGATAGTTGTGGTGTTGGTGGTCTTGAGAATGACATTGATCATTCTTATGATGATGATGATGATGATGATGATGATGCTGATGCTGATGATGATGCTGATGATGATGATGATGATGATGATGATGATGATGATGATGATGATAATGATGATGACGACGACGACGACGATAAATATTTATCTTTTGAAATTTAAAATGAACATACTGAAAACGAAGTTGAGTCTGTTGAAAGAAAAAGCTCCAGTCTGTTGTTTTGCAGGAAAAACACAAAGACAGACATACCATGTAACAACTTCTTTCATAGAATACGGGGAGAGAAACGACATGCCGTCAGACAGACGGACAGAATGTTCGGTATATTACAAGCAGACTACCAAACAGACAGAGAGAGACTAAACGGCAACTTTTTTCCAAAAGTGGACGAAAACAAGAGAAGATTTTAGATATTTATGTGAGAAAAACTGGAAACCAGGACAACTGAAGAATCTAACGCCTCAACACTGTGATGGAAGAAAGAGAAGGGAGGAGTGGCATCATTTTATCGTTGTCGTCACAGCAAGCATCACGCACTTCATCGCAGGGAAATAAACTCCAATATAAACGTTTAAGAGATAATATGAGATCACGAACTGTTTCATCTTACTCACTTTATCGGCACTTGTGATGGCAAAATTACCCGCAGCGCGACAATACGTTTCCATGGCGACAGGGATGGGAGGATATATTTCGATTTTCCCTGACTGAATCGCGGGCTAATTACTGCCAACGTTCGGTATATTACAATTTAATGAAATGGCGTTGTCCGTAGTTGCTCCGTGCCAACAGGGGGTAAGGTAGTGCGGATAATTTATTCGGGTCAGCTTAGCGGCACGGACGAGATGATAAGTGCAGATTTATCTTTTATTTTTCCCCCGCCAACTATGGTATTGCTCGACATGCTACCCCTCAGATTAGCTTATGAGGTCAAAGGTCAGTCCTGAGTATCCTGTGAGTGGGATATGTCGGTTATTTCCGATCACAACTGAGCCGTTGACATCGAAATGACAATAATGGAATGTTATACTTTTGCTCAATGAGACAGGGCATCTGATCTCGAACAATCTCTCAACAAAAAAAGCTGAAGTGTTGCAAGCACTCTCCGAATAGCTGATAAGCATTCGTTTATTCCAATGACCTTTGAACTCTATATTTGAATAATATTGTAATAGTAAAAGTGTGAATTGCACAAAATGGCCGAGGGAGTTACTAAAGTCCGCGACACTGCAACTCTTCCAGTAGCCCGGTATATTCGCCTTGGGAACAAATATTCGGACTCTTATATTTTTACAATATTTTTCATAATCAACCGCTCGTGGAGACTCGTTTTGATGTTCTTTGAATAAATAAACTTTTCACCGTCTTATGTTTGTGAAAATTGAGTTTGATTTTCCATAGAGTTGCCACAGGGATGGCGGCCATTTTGAATTTCAAATCTTTGTAAATTTTTAAGGAAATTTGTTCCCATAGTAAAGAAATTTACACGGTAGCTCTGGGATTTTTATTCATGATTCTTAAAGAGAATCACCGAAAATTTTATCGTGGAAAGTTTGGGCAAAATCCTCGATCTCCATGAAAAGAAGTTTTCCAAAAAATACTGAATAACTTAAGGTAGTATACGCCTAGAAAATGAAACACTGAGATTTTTGTTCAAACTTTCCTCAAAGAATGTTTCAACTATTCTCTTTCAAAATCAATATAAAAATCGGGGGGTCACCGTGCAAACTTTGGTACTAGAGAAACAAATATCCAAGATTTGCCGATATCTAAAATTCAAAATGGCCGCCATAGTCAGAAATATTTTCTTACTCAGTATTGCAATGGATCTTGTTAATTTTGTTCGGTTTTTGCCATTTCTGTTCTTCAATTTAGTGCATTGTTTCTCGTTTCTTGTCTTCATATTTAATGCCAATTCATGCTGTACCTCGTTTTCCTTTAGGGCTGATCGTTCAGATTTCTATCTTTGTGAGTCGACTTTCATGAGGCCCTTGTAGCTTTACTGGTTATCGAGATGTTTATCTTTGCATTATGATATCGCTTTTTTCTCTGAAACTGCAAGGCAGAATCTCTCGGCGTATAATTTCCTTCCTGACATCCTTCCTTTCCTGTGTGTCGCAGTCCCGTTGTTTGTTTCTACTCCTTGATATATCCGGGGTTTTTTTCTAAAGTCTGATCAAAATACGTCAATTTTAGGGCGTGCAGCTTTGGAACGGCGAGCCATGCGCTCAGTTCTCGCTCTTAAAAATGCTGAAATTAACCAGCGTTGCCTATACGGGTGAAACCATCAGTATTTTAAAGGGGTTTCAGATCACGTGATGTATTGATCAATCATCGATCGTTATTGAGGTTTTGTTGATAAGGAAACTCGGTTTGACTCTCATGCGAAAGTTGAAATTGTGGAATAAAATTAAACATATCAAAGGATACATGTTTTGGAACAATAACTTCGGAGATGTATACCCCTAGAGTCGTCCCTCCGATATCCAAAGTGTAACTATTTTTGAAAGCCGACGCTGTATTTCAAATATGTTATCTGCCTCTTATATCGACAGTGCAATTCCCAGGGGGCGTCACAGTTGACAGTCTCAGTATATATGAAATTGATGAGGTACCATCAGCAGACAAAGGACGATGCGCACCTATAGCATCTATCACTGTATATTGTTTGCTCAAAGCCGCACCAGATTCAAGTTCTGTTTGAAAAAATATTCTACAGAACGGGCAGGAAAAGAATGCATCAAATCTCTCTGTCATGCTAAATCTTGGAAAATGCTAAATTTCAAAGATCGATTAATACTACCCATAATGTAAGCGCTATTTTTTTCCATTGATCATCATGGAGGTACGGGCGAGGAGAGTCCTCGCTGCTACCTCAGCTGTATTCGTCGCCCTTTCTTTCAATATTTCATCAGTTTGCCCTAAACTTGACGGTTTTTGGAGACACTGTTAATGGCGAGATACAAGTAAGGCTCCTCTCCACCAATCTGTCATTACACGTCTATGTTACTCTGTGCAACAATATGAAAACAAAAAAATATTAAAGCTCCGAAGATACTTTTATGGACATTTTTGAGTCCATAGTGTTGAAAACGTTCATCCAATCAACATTCTTTGACAATACACGTAAAATCACATGCCCATTACCTCATTGAGAGTTATGCTATCGAATGTTAACTTGACACTAGACTAGTCCACAGGTCGCTTGGCGATTGTGAACATTCTCAGGTAATTCAGTTTTTCGCAATATCTCAATCATGTCAACCATTTTTATCTTTTGTTACTGTTCCAGTGTTTGCTGTGGCTGTGTTCACGTTTGTGCTCGCCGAGCACGATTCCGTGATCACAGCAATCTGAGCATGTTCACTCCACTCACGCTGAAATTTAGTTATTTCATTGTGACGTAATCAATCTCACACACGTGGATGGGGCAAGTTCAACTTGACATGAAAGTATAGGTGTTAATCCTCAACGCACAATACATGGACTTTATCTACTTGTTATGCAGCCTTCTCCAATTCAGTGACATCATCTAAGTCAAAGTACTTGTCCATGTAATTATACTCACTTGATAGAAATTTTAATTGTTGAAAAGTGATGACGTTGATGCCGTTTGATAATGATCAAGATGGTAGTGATGATGATGATGATGATGATGATGATGATGATGATGATGATGATGATGATGATGATAGTGACTAAAGAAATAGTGACGACAGCGAAGACCATGACAATAATAAAAATGATGATGATGAAGTGATTGTGATGATGATGATGACAACGACGACGACGACGACGACGATGATGATGATGATGATGATGATGATGATGATGATGACCACCTAAAAACATCACTGTACCCACCACCACTACCGCCACCATCACCGCCACCACCACTACCACCACCACTACCACCATCATCATCATCATCATCATCATCATCATCATCATCATCATCATCATCATCTCCATCTCAAACATCGTCATCGTCACAGTTTTTGAACTCAAAGTAATGACGATAACTATGAAAAACGAGAGTGAAGATAAAGAGCATTGATTTATAGTCATATTTCATCATTACGTTCCTACATATCCTTATTGAATACTTATCGCCTTTCTTGAAAAAAGCGGGCTCTGCCTATTCTGAGGTACTTATAGTTCTCAAACCCAGAAGAGCTACATTTGAGAGAAGCTTAGACGATTTCCTTTGGTTTGACGTCTGTGAAACGGAGTTTATTTGACCGAAAGTCCCCCAAGTGTAAAATGTACATAATTTTCACTCAATCGGAACCACATCATTTCATTTCCTGCCTGCTTCGAGGATTTGTACATTTCGTTGTTGTCAATTTCGATTGGCCGCTACAGGCCTTCGAATTAATAACATTTTCTGTAATGAAACACGATCAGCGAGAATTATACTTTCCTTGATGAAATGAAAACCTTGGTTCGTTTCAGTCTTTGTTACGCTAGTTATAATTTTTCACGCTTTCATGCTCTGCTATACCGTGTATCTTTTCTATTGTAGTCGCCGGTAATCTATCGATGTCATCTGTATTTTTACTGATATGTTACGTCCCTGAGTTCATTTCAAATCCAACCACGCTCTTTAACTTTGATGTGAAAACGACACGATGACACATTTCATCTGGGTCGATCATTCTTTCCCAGAGGAATGCTAGTTATCCATCTCTTTCTTCAACATCTGATCTTTATCACGCATTGCTCATTTCAGTTCCGTGTCAATTTCTAGTCTTAACGACTGCAAATCAAGATTTCCTTGTGCGAGGAAATGTGTCGTTGGCACGGGTCACTGCAGAATACCACAATACAAAGTAGTTCCCTCGTATGTGGGGCTTAACACCTGAGTAAAATCCTTCCCAGTTTTTATACTGCCTACTGGCGTCGTGTACAACAAGGGCCTCGCTACCATTAACGAAAACGTCATTTTGTGCAAATCGCTTTTCCATACGTGCGTATATATGTACGTAGCTATGAGTTTACATGTATGTATGTATGTATGTATGTATGTATGTATGTATGTATGTATGTATGTATGTATGTATGTATGTATGTATGTATGTATGTATGTATCCCTCTATATATGTAAATATATATATATATATATATATATATATATATATATATATATATATATATATATATATATATATATGCATATTTTTAATCTATCCCCCTTACTGTGTATGCCTTTAATCATCGTTAGATGTCTGACGATGATTGCTAAGGATTCATAGTCTCACTTCAAACCTGTGTGTAAACACCAATGTGTACATTCCTTTATACAAGCGTCTATATATTGTATAATGCTCAGTATTTACATGAACGAAGTTCTCCTTCATTCCAAAGGACCGTGGATGCCTTTGAACATGGTAAGTCGAATTCAAAAATATTTGGCTGGCGATGCACGAGGTATCATGTTATCTTTATTTGTCAAAACGCCGTCACCGGGTTCACACCGCCGCTTTGATTAAGTCGGCACTCTCGGAGAAACGGCGTTCTTGCGATGGAGGTTTACAGCTTGGCCCATTTTATCATTTTCATATGGTTGTCGCTAAATATGTTCCCTTTGCGTCCCGTGACACCTCGCGGCAATAAAGCATTCACGGTGCCGCTACATTGCCGGCTAATTGCGCATTCTATATTCGAAAGCTGTTCAGCCCAAAACAGCTCGTTAACAGACATTTCCCGGCACTGTGCAACACCTACGTGAAAGATTTACTCTCCCTGTGTCCCTGTGCTTTTCACGCTCCAAGGAAAACCGTCACAATCACGAATCTCGCTGTCGATAAGGTCACGACCCCACGGTCAATCGGGAAAATCTACAACAGTAGTTTATTTCCATCGTCTGAAGTAGCGCTGTGGCAGATAAATCTTCAATGGTCGGATGTCCTCGCTCCATTGATGGTTTTTCTGATATTTCACTTACAATCGGTCTTTCAACAGAATGACACGATGACCGAGTATGAAAAACAGAAAATACATATGTTGTACTTAAACGCAACGTTTACATATAGTTTACATTTAAACTTGTCATCGACTTTCTGTGTTTAAAAGAGGCCCATTACACAGACTCCGCCTCTATATGAAAACCCCTTCGTGTAAAATGAAGATGGTTTTCCACGTACTTCCTAAATATCGATTTTGCAGTTTGTTCATTCCCTGTTGAGGGGAGCTTCAGAACGCTCTCTAGCACTGTCAAGAAAAAAGTCATCGATCACTTTTTGGATTAGCCAATCACCTGATGAGTATTTGAAATTCAAAATGGCCGGCATTCATGTTTACCCTTTGAGAAAATTACTCTTTTATTTTCGCCTTTTTACGAATAAGACCGCAGAAAGAAGGTTCCAAAAGCCCGAACGTCTTTCCCCAAAGGTTATTTTGCCCTAATCTTCATTTTACGAGCCGGAACCGATAAACAATAGCACAGTTTTAGGTCTACTTGCCGAATGAAAACTGATCAGAATTTCAACGCTATACAGCAATCCTTTATCGGGAGGTGCCTAACTATTTTTGAAAATGCTAACTTTACAGACGATCAAAATAGTTTCTACCATGCACAATGATTGAACATTGGACAGGTGCTTAAATGAGTAGGATAGATACCGTATGACGCTGTGTGCTAGAAGAATAATCATACCATCGCAATTTGGAGAATCATATAGATAGTTTATGTCAGCAAAGCTCTTTATAGAATAATTTTCAAAATACTATCAAAGGATGTTGTCTGAAATTAGTAAGCCACCAAGCACTTTGATAAGTGGGGGGGGGGGTTGTCAATTTGAAAGCAAATGGTCATTTTCCAATGGTAAAAGGCATTGAAACATAATTATTGCACTCTTGTGTTAAACACATGCGAACCGAAGTTCATTAAAGTAACAATTCAGAATGAAATAATAGCCTGGAGAGTGACTGTGTGAGGTATTTAATACCTTGTTCATGCGGGTAAACGCTCAGACCCAAAATGATACTCAACACTGGGGGGGGGGGGGAGATAGTCCGATCGTTCTCTCGAGTTTTATGCAAATTAGATGGTATACGTTGCAACAAAGGCACCCTTGACATACCAAAAAAGACACAAAACAAGTGGAAATAATCGAAAAACGTATTCACTTACAAGGAAATGAATTTCACAAAAGACACAAACATTATTAACTATTAAATAATAATGTTTTGATTCACTGAATAAATATTTGTATGTCGAAATTGACAAGACCGAATAAGATATTTTCTTCGCGTACATTTCGAACCCAACCAAACTTTTTGAGTCAAGTGACTGTCCGTCAAGTTATCTCATTTGCATACAGGAAGGTATACCATTGCGACTGCGATATAAAACAGACGGAAAACTGCTTTTCATTGGCTATGCCTTTCGAGGAGAATTTTATAACGTTAGGGACCGAGCACAATTAACGGCGGGGGGGGCCGGAAGAGAAAATGGGGGGGGCCACGAAAAAAATGAGTGTTCTTGGGGTGGGCCATGAAAATTCCAAGGAAGGTAAGGGGTGGCCACCAAAATTTTTACACCATGACAGACAGAGAATATTTTTCAGCATTTTTGTTCCTTGTTGAAGTTGGAGTTCCTTGTTAAACTTCTTGTAGCGTGATGAAATACCAAGTCTTGAACCTCACAATGCAGTTGTTCTGTGTAAATCAGCAATATTATGATTAAAATAGCACAACACAATATTGACAAGTATATTCCCTTACAAAACTGAACTGCCTATTAGCCAGTCCACATAACTGTGTGGAACAGGTGGCATGGCTATTTGAGGGAAAATAGGCAGTCCATAGCAGCCCAACCTGCCACATGCCAGTATTGGAAATACGACATGTTAAAATTTGAACATTCATCACAAGCTATGCATGTGAAATCAGGCTCAGCCATGTGAAGTAACCATTCATTAGCAGTCCTATTGAATTCATGACAGAAGGGAAGATTGTCAATGGATTGAATGGTAGCTTACACATGTGGCAGTAAAAATTTAGACATGCATTAATAAACTCCAAGGACTGACTTGTTTGTCAATTCTCATGTTTTCATATCCCTATTGTCTATTTAATTTAAATAAATTAGGCAGCACTCATGTGTAGAGTTGTTTTTACTTGAGTTAAGTTTTTCAGGTGAAATTACTCATGTTTGCACAATAGAAATGTCACATGGGTCACATGCACTGGTTACCAGTTAAATTGTTCTCAGACTTAAATATTTAGTGGATACAGAAGCAACGGTTTGCCATTTTAAAGTGACAGTGTAAAGCTGTAAGTTTTGATTTTGTTAATATTTTTGTTATGTATTACTTTATTGGTTCACAAATTTAAGTTGAATTAGCTCGTTGATATTATCAATACAACCAACATACACTTTGTGTGCATGTATATTATAAAAGTCCACGTGTTATTGTGTTCAATTAAAGTTTAGTCCAGACCAAAATGTGTTTACCAACAATAACAATGCTGACTTTACATAATACAGGTTGTGAACACTGGACATTTGAACGTGTTTTAGAAAATAGAATAACATTTGCAATACTGGCTAACATGATTTTGAAAAGAGAGAAAAACCTGTAGTCGATGTACGAAGAACAAAATTTCTGCCAAAATTATGAAGTTACAGACTATCCCTTAAATATAGTTAGAATTAATTTAATTCATCTCCATTCAAAAAAAAGAGACCAGGATTTTCAGCATAAACCAATGAATATGACAAGAGGGGAGTAATGCAGATGGCTGCGAACGTCTGTGAGTAGTAAATTAAATTAGATAAATCAGCACAGATCAAATTTTAAACATCGTTTATTTTTATTTTCAAAATGTGAAATAATTAACACATGTTCACCGCTAAATATTCAATATGATCGGAACCTGCATTCTATTGAAAGGTACTCACATGGTTGGATCTGTCAATAAATTTTGTCAGATCATCACACAACGACGAACACACTTGCGACGGTTCTGCATCTGCCATTGTAAAACTTTCGCGATCACAACTTACATAAACTTAATGGAAACGCAGTACAGGTACTGTTCATCCCCAAACCGTTCAAAAATCGAGCCGGATCGACTAACGGTTCTGACGATGTATGATGTCGTGACTTTGGAAAGAGTTGCGTTTCCGAGAGTGGACGGCACGCAACAGGGTATGAACGTAAGGGTCCCGTAAATGAGTATGCTGGAATTTAACAAGGCTGATCAGTATTGCAACGGGGTTCACTTAGTGTGCTGGCTTAGTGTGCTGGACTTCCGTATTTTAACTGATCTCTTCATATAAAGTCATTTTTTGCTTATTAGAAAAATCTAAAAGAACAGTTTACGCGTACTTGAAATGTCAAAATTTTGCGACGGTCACGACCCTTGACCTTTCGAATTTGACCAATGCTTTGTGTTCCCACGCGATCGTTATCGGACACATTATGCGTTGCATCTCTCAAATGAGATAACGCATAGTTTTTTCAAGTATTAACGGCTGTTCAAATCTCCAGCTGAATCTTACGAATTATGGCTGATTTCTCAGTCATTTCTTCCCCAGTGACGACACATTTTTAGTCAAAACAGCAAGTGAGTTAGGTCTATGTATGTTTCGGTGGACATTTCCCCGCGACATTGTTGGATGCAGTGACCGAGATAGCAAGTCGCCGTGGACGATAATTTTCATTGATCCGGTAAGTATTTGAAATGCATATTTATAAAGGGCAATTACGAAATTAGTATGCCTTATAGAGAGGCTTTTCTCTGCACATCGATGTTTCCCTGGGAAGCTTGGCTTTGTATATGGCCCGACATTTTTAACCTGAGCTTGAGGGCCAGTGGCAACAACTAGTCAAGTCAATACAACTTACACAAGCCCAATACATTTCTAGATATGTTACACTTTTAATGTGTTAATTTGCACTCGCAAAGATGCATGTAAAAATTCCTCTATGTGTATGTAACAAATCACACCATGTTCTGAAACTGTATTGTAAATTTGTTGTCTTAATAAATGTTGCTAAGTTCATTCTCTTCTTTCTGTTTCATTTCAGTGTGCATATCAGCCAAGGCCCAAGAGAAATTCGGCAAGAATAATCATGACCTACCTAAAGAAGTCTTCAATATCAAATTTCAAAACAAAATAGGACATGAAAGACGAGACTTGGCCAGAGCTAAATGAACTCTTTTAAAAACTAATCTTTGACTAAATCACTTTTCACTGTGTCTATGAAATTTGTTGAAGCCAAAAATTTATTAAATTGGTCATCAGACTTACAGATATAGGCCTATTTTGTGCTTTTTATTTTGAACGTTTGGAAAGGTGAGTCTGCTTGTGTTTGCTGTGATCAGGTGAGTCTGAGTTGCTTTTAACTCTGTTTGGCCTGTCTTAGTTTTAGGCCAAATATGGTTAAATTACATCTCTAACCAATTGTATCATATAATACATGTACACTAAAAGAGCCTGTGTAAAAAGTACTTGATTTCACTGGAATTTGATTTCACTTATTTGATATTTGCTTACACCTTGCAAACATGCAAATGTAACAATGTTTACCAAATTCGTAACAGCAACATCAATAAAAGTAAAATCAGGTGTCAAATCAGTACTTTTCATGGTGCTCTTTTTCTGCCAGGATGACCCTGTCATTCATATGTGCATTCAAAATAACCGTTCGTTCACATACATGTGAACAGTTCAAAATAACCATTCGTTATTCAAAATAACCATTCGTTCACATTTATGTGAATGGCTAGCTGAAATGAATGTGTACTGCCTAACTGCCTATTCCCTATGCACATACAGTTAGCCATGCCAACTAGCCATGTGAATGCTAATTTCACATGGTACTGACAGGCATTCCTGTTCTATAAGCTAGCTGTAGGTGTTACAAGTAGTAAAGCTTGAACATATGTTATTTTGTTTATTATTTATATATTTATTGTTTATTATTTATTTCAAGAATGCAAGAATGTTGTTTTCACTAAAGCATATATTAAAAGTTATAAGGATTATATATATGTGTACAACTTTGTACCCATGTAATCTTTCTTTTTTTTCGGGGGGGGGGGCCACAAAAATTTTGTTGCCGGTGATGGGGGGGCCACTAAATTTTTGCTGGTGTTAGGGGGGGGGCCTGTAAAAAATTTTTGCACCACATATTTTCTCTTCCAGCCCCCCCCCCCGCCGTTAATTGTGCTCGTTCCGTTATCACGTTATCAATTTTATAACGTGTATGCTGTGAAAGCCAGTAAAGAAGAAATATGCTAAAGACTTGGGTTAGAAAGCTTACATAATGATCACTAAGCCTGTCTGTATATCTGAACTTTAGAAAATATTTTTTTTCATTATTGGGGTATCAACGAACAAAATAATAGTAAAGCCACAAAAATATAATATCATATGCTACCAACCTATCTACTCTATCTTTCGTATCCACGTTACCTTAAATGTTCTTTTTACGGGAAAAGTCGTGTATTCTGTTTTAAAGCATTTCCCAATAAGAAAAATAAACAAAGTCATGATATAGAGATATCCTACTAGTCTTCGAAAGTCCATTTAAATTATTAAGTCCCTGTTGTGGCAAGGTGACTGCGTGTCGAATTAATTGACAGAATTACAAAGGAGACATTTCATGATAAAGTGATATATCTTCTAATCGATGCTCACTTGTACAAGATAGGGAAGAATGTATTATGATAGAATTATGAATTTGCATTACATGCCATATTTGAGCAATAACTACAACAGTGTTGGAGTGACTAGTATGGGACTCAGTAGCAGTTCTCTTAAATGACTCGTGGTACATGAACGAATCAAGCTACATTTCACCAGTGTATTAATTTAATGGGCGTGAGTTTTAAGCCTTGGAGCCTGAGTCTGTTACGACACTCATCACAGCGACGCCCTTCTTGGGCATCTGTGCACGCCTTTCGTAAGTCAGCCCATCTAAAGTGGATTTCCGGTTTGCCACAAGAGAGATGCGATGGCGGGGCACAGCTTGTAAATAGGCGGAGATGGGCTACATTTTGATACGAGAGCGGACGAGAATCAAATCCCTGACCGGAAATGAATCTTGTAAGTGTCTGGGGTAAGCCTTTCGATTTTGTATTCAGTGCAAGACCCGGGTTCAAGACTCATTTCGCCCTTCATACGTCCACTATCAAATATGGTCATCACAAGATCGATAATATTATGTTTGTATAATGTTAGGCAGGTTGATCGGTCGATCTGTTTGGCCGTCTTTCATCCTGTCTATCTGCCAATATGTATGTATGTATGTATGTATGTATGTATGTATGTATGTATGTATGTATGTATGTATGTATGTATGTATGTACTCACATGCATATATATATATATATATATATATATATATATATATATATATATATATATATATATATATATATATATATATATATATATATATATATATCTTAGAGTACATTTGAGTTCTCTACCGTAGTGTTTGCGAATAAAAAGGAAAACATAGTGCTCGCAAAATACTGGAATAACATACGAGTATCCCTTCAAGACCCATCAGAAGTGAAATGCCCAGTTAGGACTGTCATGCATGGTAGAGTAACATCGAACATAGCAAGAATGCAACAGGGACTTCTACGAGCTATTAACCGATCTGTCAAGTTTACGATGCGTCACTCTAAAGTGGACAACCGAAACCTTATTTTATTAATGACGCTCTCTGTTGTTCATCGTCAGTCGTCGTTGATCAAGAGAGAACGAAACATAATATTAGTCTGCTGATTTTATCATCGCGTCAGTGTTGTTTGTTTAACTTCGCGCTTTGTTCAAATGTCAAACTTAAGCGCTGAAAGAATAACAATGAACAGAGAAGAAAAAATTTTGAGAGGTATAAATGTTTATCTGTTTTCCACTATTCTAGTTTTGCGTGTGAAATAAACATTTCTTGTTCTAGTGTCCAAACGTCTTGGGTTCAACATTATGTTATCATAGTCCAAAAGTGTTGCTAAAGTTTAGAATTTAGAATTTATTTCTTAACCATAAAGTTGCCTGTTTTACAAATTGTATTTGTCGGCAGGGTTAAAAAATCTGTTTCATAGCTGACACTGGAAGTAGAAGAAAACATGCTTGTTTTGTGGATCAGAAATGATGAAATATTATCGAGCGTTACAGCGATGGTGATGATATGGGTGGATATAAAGTCGATATCGCAATGTCCAGTTAATGACTAAAGTTGACAGTGATGATATAGGTCAAGTCCCGTTTGTTTTACTTCAGCTAATTCATGGCTTAATTTGATTTACAGACACGTAAATTATCCAATCGAATGTGTCTAAGCGATGCGATGTTCTCTTCTCCCGGGAGACCTATTTGTCAAGTGACGGTCACCGGGAGATTAGCTCGACGGATACATGGGAGAGGAGAGGGAGGGAGGGAGGGAGAGAGAGAGAGAGAGAGAGAGAGAGAGAGAGAGAGAGAGAGAGAGAGAGAGAGAGAGAGACAGACAGAGAGAGAGACAGACAGACAAACAGACAGACAGACAGACAGACAGACAGACAGAGATGGAGATGACTGGCACAGACGGAAAGATATCGAGACACAGACACACAGTTACAAGGAGACTGGTCATAGATACAAAGATGATTTGATAGTGATAGACGGACAAACAATTTATAACGGTAACCTTACATTTGCATGAAGATCAGGCCAAGTAAAGAAGGGCAGACATACACTTGCTCGCCCTTTTCTGCGAGAAACTTTAGGACATATTCTCTTAGGAAAAACTCTACCTATCAAAACCTTGTCTTGTGCAAGCTACTTAAAAACAAGAGTTACCTTCGATATTGAACCTATTGGTTATGCAGCTCTTTATGGACAATGTTGGGGCAGTGCTACATTTCCACATTGTAGGGCAATATAAGCTGTAACATCTCTAGCAATCACAGTAATGGAGTCATGCGTACAAAGGTACATGCGAACAATTGTCGGAAAGTGCCATATCTGATTTTAAGCACTAGAGGGCGGATTTCGGGTGAATGCTATACATCAACTTCAGTCCTTCGTATAAGCTTAAATGTATTTATTGAGCTGTTTTTCGCTATGATCCTTTGTAATGTTTTCTTTTTGGTCATAATCCTGTTCTCCTTTTCTTTGTTAAGAGTGTTTCCTCTGTCGTCTGTAACTCTTTTGTTGTGCTGTAATAAATGTGTCAAAAGAATACTCCAGTCTTCTAGTGTAAAATATCCATACAAATCATACTTTATGCAAAGCAGATATTAAGAATTTTGACTTACTGTCATCGACACGACTGCACATATTTGAAGAATGATTTAATAAATTGCCCACTAGTATACCGACACTTCAGAAATCTCAGAACAAATGCCACTGAACTGTGAAGGTAACATTCAGCTGATACATGTATTTTAATATTTCACCGCGTGACTTGACATTTTCCCAGCGAAGTTTATCTCGATCAATACAGCACCTTTTATCGACATGATAAAGAACTTAAATAACTATAAATTGATATTGATAATCATACGTATTTACTATGCGTCGTGTTCCGTTTTGTGTTTATGTTTCTCTCTCTCTCTCTCTCTCTCTCTCTCTCTCTCTCTCTCTCTCTCTCTCTCTCTCTCTCTCTCTCTCTCTCTCTTTTGTGTTTTCCCTTTGTTTTTGGTCGTCTTTTAAGGAGGTATTTTGTTACCTAACCGGGCCTACAGTGTTCGTGCACCAGAAGCATTATCAAGATTTCGTTAATAATCCTACAGTATTGTGCGCCCTTTACGAACGCGCCACGCTTCTGAAGTCTGATCCGATTTCTCTCGGCGCATGACAAGAAACCAGAGTCATGTCAACTCTAAATCAAATGAAACGCGATAAAGGAGCATCAGTTTATCATCGAGATTTCCCAAGGGACGGAGCTAATTTTGGCCAGACAGACACAAATTTAATATTTCCCCGAAAGAAGTTTAATGGCAAATGTTTTCACTGTTAGAGATAAATGCGAAAAGGAGTGGAAAAAAACAGGTTATACTGCGAATTAGCAATCGATCCCACTCACCTTTGACCCCGCGGGGACAGAAAACGCTCGAAGGGCAAACAGATCTATTCTGGTAAGCTCGACTTCACAGAAATCGAAACGTGACAATTGCTAATGACCTGTATCGCGCGGAGGTCAAAGGTCATATGGACTGCCGTATCTATGGCGATCTTGATTGTCACTGTAGGGAGTACACCAACGGATAAAAGCAGGGCGCGAATAACAGGTTAGGTGTAATTCATTTTGTACTCGCAAAATCAGTTTTAATTAGCGCTTATCAGGCTACGTTTAATTACGCTGATAGACGATCGTAATTACCTTGGTAATATCGATGGTCGTAAGAGTGACATCATATCGAAATCTGAGACATGCAATTGACGTCGACACCCTCACCGTATTAGTGACATATATCGATCAGTGGACAACGGTATTACACATGCCCGGATTCTCCACCAAAGTCGCACGAATGAAAGAGAATTTAAGACAATTATTTAGTGGCGAAACAAAATCTTTACGGTGATTGAGTATCAAGCATATATACAGTTTCCATGGTGTAACCATGGCACATAGCTAGTCTCAATTTGCGCACAGCATTCGAAATAGAGCTGAATCCCCTCCCACCGAATGCAATGAGCGTCATTTGTCATGAATTGGTTTTAATTACCTACGGAACTGAGAGAGAGAGAGAGAGAGAGAGAGAGAGAGAGAGAGAGAGAGAGAGAGAGAGGAGAGAGAGAGAGAGAGAGAGAGAGAGAGAGAGAGAGAGAGAGAGAGAGAGAGAGAGAGAGAGAGAGAGAGAGAGAGAGAGAGAGAGAGAGAGGGGGGGGAGGGAGGGAGGGGGAGGGGGAAGGGAGGGAGGGGGAGGGGGAAAGTTGTAAACCGACTAGGCTAATGGGAGATTATGGCTGCTTTACATGCATTAAAACCAGTGCTTTGAAAAATGTAGGCACTTGCCACGTGATGCGTGCTCTTTGACCGCTGGCTTTCGTCCACTTGTGTGTAGGGTCTGAATGCAACAGCTTGGAGTATGTGTAGTCTTGTATATGACGATTTTAAATTTTCATAGTATATTACATTCCACAAGAAAACACTGAGCCATTCTTATTTTAAATCAAGACCCCAAAATCATTCATTTGTATATAATGGTGGAATCGTTTAAAATACACCGGCATTATAAATAAAATGACAGCCGTTTTGTGCCCCGCACATGTCACTATAGGAATAATATTGTGTCTTTTTATTATTAAATGTGCAGAATCCTATTCTTCCTTATTTTCCAAGGAACTCAAAACCTCTAGGGTATGCATCTCTATGATCAGTTTTTTTTTCGAATTTTTCGATTTTTCTAAAAGTTTACTTCAAAGAAATCTAGTAGATGTACGTAAAATGCTAGTAAGTGTTGAAAAGAGTATATGCTAATACTTGGCTTTTAACTCTCCTGAACGGCATTGTTTATCGATAAACTCAATTGATCATTTTATTATCGAACCTAACTTAGTCACAGTGATATAGCTTTAATGTATTTAAATTGATTTCAACATTTGACAACTTAAGGAAACTAACATGGTGAAATTTGATTTACTGTCCACCTGAGCATCAGGAAAGTTGACTAAAGCAAATCTCTTTACCTTCATACTAATTGCCCAGCTGAATTCATCCATACAACTTATTTGGTGAAACTGACAAAAACGATCCCTATTTGGCAAACCTGCAC
Organism: Ptychodera flava; assembly: GCF_041260155.1. Taxonomy (NCBI): domain Eukaryota; kingdom Metazoa; phylum Hemichordata; class Enteropneusta; family Ptychoderidae; genus Ptychodera; species Ptychodera flava. The sequence continues at coordinate 26,691,510 of NC_091937.1, read as the reverse complement.
TGGGACCTAATTTGAGTCGTGTTGACATATGAAAACGATACTATGTACACATTACTGACTACAAGAAGTCATGTAAGGATGGATATCAGTAAGCGCTAAAACCTCTGAGAATCTGTCGATTTTCCTTCAACGATGTGAACGCGCATCATGCATCAGCCGTCTAATTCACCGACCCAATATTTATTTGAGCGTGATGGCCATTCCAATAAAGGTATTAGATTTATAGACAAGTCAAGCCCCCGATTATTTGCCAAGCCCCCAATTGATTCAAGCCTTTCGAAGTATTTAATAATAAGCCGTTTTGAAGACTGCTTTCGAATAGCAAGAAAACAACAACAACAACAACAATAATAACAACAACAACTATAACTACTATAACAGCAACAACAACAACAACAACAACAATAATAATAATAATAATAATAATAATAATAATAATAATAATAATAATAATAATAATAATAATGTCTAAATGCAGAAAAGAGATCGATCTAGCCTAGAGTGAAAGATCATCGGTTTTCTCACTAGACTTTTTAAATGATACTTTGATTGATAGGGCATCATTAACGAAAAAAGCAATACTTTTAGTCTAGCGTTTCAGAAGTAATTCATTTACGTAGTACGCGTCTCGACATTGAAAACCTTGTCCTGTTGCTTCAATTTTGCTTTTTATTTTATCAAAAATAAAAGTCGAGGGTCACCTTGCAAAATCTGGAACGAGAAAAACAAATGACATTGTATTTACAAAAATGCTTAAAATTCAATGAGGCACAGGAATATCGATGCCAGGGATTATGCAGAGTTATGATATTGAGTTGGCCACGTGGCAATCAGCCAACCCGGTGGCGCTTCAAGGATCACCAAAAACAACCCGGAAAAAACCTTTTGGGAAGATCTCACTAGTTTATAACCTATTATAATTGCTCTGTCACTCTTGAAATAACACTCTATCTTCAGATGAAAAATCACTATGAACTATCTATAAGAGATTGTTGGGTACATACCCGAATGAATACTCCCATTTCCTTAAATTGCTCAATTTTCTCATGATAATTTATAGTACCTTTTTGAAGTCATAACTAAATATACCTTCACGTTTCACTAAAATTCATCAACATATCCTTGGTCTCTCTCAGTGGCAAAACAATCGAAAGAGAATAGCTAGTTATGATAGAAGCATTTTAACTGTCACCCTGTAAATAATGGTCGGTCTTCTTGTATACGCTATTTTTATCAGCCTTCGACATTCTACAAATTTCCGTTGCCTGGCGTTCAGTACGTCAAATGTTAACAAATGGTCGACTCTGTGACATGTCTCAGCTTAAAATAGAAGACCTGGGTTGTCAGGTGATCGTGGTCAGTTTTTGCACACCTGAGTTAGGTCGTCTCGAGTCATCCGGATTAAAAGTGTACCAAATAATCATTCACTTCGAGAGAAGAAAAAAAAAGTCTGTAGACACAAGGTTTTGGAATCATTTTGATAAATAGAAGTAGTGAGAAAGATGGTAGATGCTTGTACATTTGCTCTCAGCACTAGACGTCAGCAGCCGTGGACGTCGGCGAAATCCCCTACACAACGTTCCGTCAGGCAAGGGTGTGGTGTCAGGCACGTCGAGTGGTGTTACAGCATGTGGCAGAGCACGTTCCAACATGAAGTATGGGGCACCTTCAGAAAGTAAGTAAAGGTGACACTAGTTTGAAGAAATTAGTGTTTTTACTTCCTTCCGTCTTGAAAATGGATTTTCAAGGAAAACAAATGCCTGCATTAATTAAGCTACCACCTGCGACTAACCAGGACAGGTCTCTGCTTTTATTGCGGTGAACATTTTTAAGCTTTTAAGCGTTTTATCTCGGCGCGGCGCGAACAGACTTTCAGCTGTTTTCACGTACCCTACATTATTCACACTTTGCATCCATTGCCGTTTGCGCAAGGTCACGACACAGCGGCAATTCTGGTGTCAATTATTGGGGACGCAAAAGAAACAGATCGCGAGTCGTAAACGTGATAAAACGAGAAAGTAGATGAGTGAGACGTGAGGCAAGGTGGGGTTTTTATTACCCTATGTATAAAAAATTTGAAACATTGTGTTGCAATGCGTCCTTATTTGTCCAGGCCACTATAGCGATTTTCAGAAAACGTGTATACAGATCTGTAACCTCTTCCTAAAAATATTTAAATGCAAAAATTGAAACACTTCACGTCACCTCGTCCCAGGATGAATAAAGGACAGCGGCTGTTAATGAAATACATGCATTGTGTTACCGAAATCATTAGAACACTGTTCTTAAGATTCACAAAGTAGATAATGATCTGTATATCTTTGAAGATGCTCCAGATGTCTTTCGTTTTAATGACACTGAACAACGCTCAGTCATAAATGTATATTCCCGGAGGAATTTCTCCAGCAATAAGTGGCATAAACGTTTTCAGTCTTTGGGTTCTATACCTCACTCTGCCATGTCAATTCTTCCCCTTCTTTGGCGTCCAACAGAAATTTGGTGTTAGTACATATATCCAATGTCAAGTTTGAAACATTCGCAGTTCAGACTTACGAGCAAGTTATCAGTGTATCCATATCTGGATATGTGTGACTGATGCCTTTTTACTCATAAATCCTATGATTGTCTGAAAACTTTCATGATGTTATCATATGGCAAGTGTAACCCCCTCCCCGCCCAAATACCCACCATTAAGCTCACTCCACTTCACCCGTTGTGTCTGGGTGATTTTCGTTGGAAATAATGCAAGACTTCGCTGGCACGTCGGCTATTCACTTAACACGTGGGTGTGCATAAACAGAGTCGTATATTAAACCTTCTTTCAGAACGTGCGAGAAAGTCCCCGGGGAAAAATTTAAAAGTCACGGCCTGGAAACCTTCTCGTCCAGAGCCCTACTAAGGACCCATGCCGACCAACACTAATCTCCCCGGTCATCTGTTCATCAAACAACGAATTGCAGAACGACAGTTTAACATTCATAGGTCGCTCAAAGATTCGCCAAGCCAGGATTTCCGTCACCAAGTTCATGCCAAGTTCGACACCGAAACCTAAATATCTGTCTCCATCGCAAGTTAACTTTTTAAAATGTGTGCCACCAAAGTTTCGGTTTCATCAAAAAGCCAAATATATTATGTGTATACCGTCGAGTTAAGGAAAGACTATTTACGAAGTTATTCGACAATACACGTTTATTGATCAGATTTCTGGACAGTAGCGCTCAGATGCGATTTGACGATGTCTGACTTGTCGTTGATCATCATGGCTACATATGCCAGACAAAAAATTACCTTACGCATCAAAATTTACCCATTTCCAGCATATCTGTAACCCAAAAGGGCAAAAGAAATGGCCATATCGTAGAAAATAAATATTGGGATTACATACTAAAACGCGGGTAATTCAGAATAACACTTGAAAGTGCTTATATTGACTCAAATTTGGAACAACAAAAGGCAGAAAATTCTGACATGCATGGGAGGCGATGTATGGTTCGAAGTAAGAACCCCTTGCCTCGAGCATCTACAACAAAAAGAAATTTACGCTTTTCATGACACTTTACTGGTCAGGAATTTCTCGTACTCAATAATGTCTTTGCAGGCAGTTAAATTTAAACACGGCGGAAGCACCTGGCGTCTTTCACAAGGACCCCGCAGGTACACGCTATCTGTGTTGTGTTACCCTTATGCCGCGCGAGGGCGCCATTCATAATATTTGCACAACTCGCAGCCGGCGACAAAGTTGCCCTTCGAACAAATACCTGTTTATTAATATTGGTATTCTTTTTTTTTTCTTTTCGTCCCCGATATTGTGTTCAGGGAGAAAACTGCTAATACCCCAGCGTTTTATCTCAATGTCGATTTGAGCGTTTTTGAAATGCTGATAAAATATCGATCAAATGAAAATTATAGGAATGTTAAAAGCGACGTGATTTGGTCGTCTGTGTGGTTTTGTGTTCTGAAGACACCCACTGATGTGACTCACAATTTGCAATTGAACGAATTTTTAAACGCGCTATTTACCACATACAGCTTGCCGTATTTGTCACGTCGACAGCCTTATTTTCCCATTTTCATGAAGCGCGGAGTTTTTCTGACTATTTTCACTCGCTATTTTGTCATTGATTTTTACTCCTCAAACTCTGCCATCCGTTTTAACTAGCAGCTGCGACAGGTCACTTTTTCACGGAGAACTTAAAATCTCGGGGACAAAGGTTGCGACACTTTGCTCCGTAAAGACCGTTCCTTCAAAAGGGGAGATTTTCCTAAAAGTACTCGTTAGTAGAGGCAATTGACGCGCCGAGGGCGTCCTTTGAAGAGACCGAGTGTCAGTTTAATACGCCTCTGATGACCAATCTGACACGTGTCGTCTGTCAAATTGGCGGGAAAATAGCTATAAAATCTTGAGAGGTTAGGACTTTATTCTAAACATCGCAGACAACTGAAAGCGCTATAGGATTCTCTTTACTACTAAATGGTTGCAAAATCCCCCGTAAAGTTAACCGTGTAAACGAAATTATAGTTTTAATATGAGGCGCACACAATGCATAATTATGGCCGGCTACGTTTGAATAATATGGCCCTGTACCGACAGACTTTGCAAATACGTGATTTATTGTAACAATTACACGTTAATACTGCCTTCGCTTTAATATTTTACAAGATAAGGTACAATACTTGTTCTAAATTCCGCTGGGTGAATAGCAGCGCGACGCGACCCTTTTCGACTGGGACAGCTGCCTGTGAAAAGGCCAGTGTGTATAGACGATAGCGCCCTCCGGCGAAAAACGACTTGCACAAAGGCGAGCGTGAGTAAGCCGTTGCGTTCATCTGCCCCGACAGGATACAGTCGACACTATGCACGGCATAGAAAAAAAAAGTTGTGTGATAAATTCTTGAGCATAAATGAACAGCTGAAAGACAGTAAAATGACTTTATAGAAATCAGTCAACCTATATCGTGTCAAGCAATAAAGGGCAGTGTCCTAGCATGCCGTGATCTCCACGCCTTATATCGGGGCATTCTGTGTCAAGCTAGCGCTAACCCCGAATCTGCTCGTTCAGCCTTTTATGAACTTCGGAAATATATCATTTTCCAAAGAAGCCAAGTTTATGAGTGTATCCGACAGATAAATATTCAAAGTAGTCTTGCTGAACTGATCGGACGATTATAAAATCTGAATTAAAATTATTAACCCTTCGAGCGCTGTAATTTTTTCAAGTCAAAATTTACCAATTTTTATGAATTTTTCTGTAAAATTTTTGATAAGTTTGGATCAAATGGACATCACATTTCATTAGCTAGAGTTTTTTCTCAAAATTTTGGCAAAAATCTGAGAAAAATTGACTTGGGTTTATTTTATACAGGAAAGAAAAATTGACTTTGGCGCTCAAAGGTAACATTTGCTTTATAATTAATTCTCGGGAATAACGAAATTGACGAAGTATAATACGTAACATTTATCACGTAAGTAATTATCGTTGTGTCACAGCACATATTAATTATTTATTGCTACATGGCATGTTATGTTTACTGAACATACCTATTTTTCAAATATTGATAATCGCGAATTAAATTTTCCATTTGTCAATGTGCAACGTTTCGTATAATTATATATATCTGCGGGATATTTCACATACTTATGCCGTATTTCAAATTACTACCAGATATTTTGCTACTAGTATTTCGGTGTTATAGAATAAATGAATATATGTCTCTACGTTGATCTCTTAAGGCGCCTGATTTGGAAGTGAAGAGATGACTAAAATTCCTCGACCGAACCTTCATCAAGGTAACGGAAACGAGAAGCACGGAAAACCGAAATAGGTGCTGGAGCAGGATTGAGTTGGAACAACCCCTTATTCGAGGTATGTAATTGACGGCGATGACTGTCACGCCACGCAGCGTTGCCGATAGAAAGGGGGAATTGTGGTCGATCCTGTGTTGTTTTGATTGCTACGGCTAGTGGTAGTGGCCCTAAACTCCGTGATTTGAGATATTTTGTCAGTAATAGTTACTAATTTTACCGTCATTTGGTACATACACTTACTTTGCATATTCATGAGGGAACTGCGTACCAGCCTAAGTTTTTAGGAAGGCGTTGTCACTCAAACTTGTTCGAAAAGTCGTCGGGAACAAATATTACTCCGTTTTCTGCTCGTTGAAGCCCCAATAGCTACAAATGTGTAATAAACCGATCTCAAAATCTCCTGTTTTCCAAGAGTTTTCTTTGAATAAGATCCATTAAAGACTGAGAAAGTGTATAACACTGTCGTCGAAAGTGGCATGTAAATTCAAACGTTTTAATCATTTTAGATTTCCTGCCATTTTCAAAAACTAATCATGTGACAGAGAAAATAAAGATTACAACATCAAAAGGTTGTTCATCATGTGTTGTGCATTCAAGTAAACGGTATCATACTTGTTTCTTTTATGATCACGATATGTATGTGCAGGACATACTGCATTTTTGTTCTTTTCCTTGGGGGCGCCATTTTATGAGTGAGACACCCGTTTATTATTTAACCTGTTAAAACGCATAGTCCAAATCAGCGTGCTGTGATACTTCTATACATGTCCTTCAATTGGCACATTTACACGAACCAACTTTGGTTTGATTATAAAATCATGAAAATAATGCATAAAATTTGCAGCTATTGGGGCTTTAAAATTGCGTTTCACTATTTCCCCCAAAGCACTGAAATAATCATATGAAGAATCAATATAACAGAATTGTATTGTGCTTCAAATGATACTGCATTGTATTTCCAATAGAGAGAGGCATAGCTTTCCAGCTCATATGACCAAACTCGGTGGGGGGGGGAGAGAGAGAGAGAGAGAGAGAGAGAGAGAGAGAGAGAGGATAGAGAGAGAGAGAGAGAGGAGAGAGAGAGAGAGAGAGAGAGAGAGAGAGAGAGAGAGAGAGAGGCAGAGAGAGAAAGAGAGAGACGCAGAGTGAGGCAGACAGATAGACGCGGGGATTGACGGAAACAGAGGGGATAGTCAGAAGCGGAAGGGGAGTGCGAACCTTTAAGTTAGCTTAAGAAAAAGAAGAATAGAAAGAGAAAGTGTATCATGACAAATTTTCAACCTAATGCTACCTATTTCGCTTTGTGATACAATCATATTGTCAATTTGCCGTCTACAGTCCCTTGTTTTGCAATCTTTTCATTCGACAGTAATTGACAACATGGGTAAATTAAGAACACGGCAAGGATATCTAGAATTTTTTGCACGGTCGAATAGAATGGCCCGAGGAAAGAAGCGGAAAAACACAATATTATCATAAATTGTGATGGTAATGATTTATGTGAGCACAAAAACTTTGTCGAAAGGATTCTGCATATTCTTTTATGTTCGTTGTTGTTTTTGTTGTTTTTTGTGTCCGTTCAAAAGAATGCATAAAGTGGTAAAGCTGTCCCGTTTAGCAAACGCTTACAACGAGACTAGACGACAGTCTTTCGGATAGAGCGTGGAAGCGCGCACTCATCAGCGGCAATAATATTTTCACTCATTCAAAGTCCGAACCCGAATCGAAATTTGCGTTTTCACTGCGAAAGTATGCACACGGTGTCACACTACGATAGTTGGCTTTCGATGTTGAGCTAACAAGTTCTGAGAACAATGTTTTTGAGAAAAATACGTGCTTGAAAGGTCAATACGCCATGGAAAAGTGTCCTATGTCACAAATAATGATATATGAGGTAATTAATATGAAGGTCGAGCTTATTATTTGGCAATTTTATGTGTGAATAGACTTCGTAATTTAATATTTTGACACTGAAAATATATATTTGTTTCCAATTGCCGTTGGCTTTTTTGTGTTTCCATCACAGGGAAATATAGATTTTGACCTTGACATAGCGGACTGATGACAATACGAACATATTCATTGGGTTTTACCGCGTTCTTCGTTTTCACTTCTAAATTCTCGGCAACCAAGTGCAGCGTGTAGCGTGACAACAACTATTGCATCTCAGATTGCAATGGATATTTCAAACTACCGAACTCGATGGGTATTTTTTTTTTGATGCGCTGAACTTTCTTGGATAAATATGAAGGCCAAATGGGCATTGTAAGGAAGGGTGAATGACCGCTGGCAAACCCTCCTTGAAATCACTTTAATTGAACTGTAGCGATCTGTCACCGGCGGCAGGTCTGCATATGGCAATTAAATGACACTGTTTAAATGACACTAATTACCTCTTTTTGAATCTGAAATTGTTTTGTTAACTACTATTTTGTGTTATTTTGAGTGAAATGCGCCAGTACCGGTATGTGAGTCGATGGTCAAAGCGGCGATACGTAGCTCAGCTCCCTGCACTGCGCCAAATCTGAAAACCCGCTGAACCTCTTGACGGAGTTGGTCACTGCAAATCAACAGCGAAGCTTTTTTCTGATAATCTGCCGGCCTCCGAGAATGGCTAAACAATCTTCAGCCAAGTGCGGTGTCGGAAAGCAGAATTTCATCACAACGCTAGCTCTGTTTCTTCTGATGCTTTTCTATCTCCTCTTCGGCGCCTGGCTCTTCCACTTCATCGAAAGACCGCACGAGGTCGTACACGTGCGCAACATGTCGGACATCGAGTCGCAGTTCCGAAGAGACTTGGAGGAAATAGCAACCTCCGGGGACAACGTTACCCCGAGAATCATGGATAAGACGTCAATCTACATCGAAAAGCTGGTGGAAGAGATGGGGTGTGGACACTCCGTGTTCGTCAAACAGGTCAAGACTAAGGGAACGAGCACAATTAACGGGGGGGGGGGGGGCTGGAAGAGAAAATATGTGGTGCAAAAATTTTTTACAGGCCCCCCCTAACACCAGCAAAAAATTTAGTGGCCCCCCCATCACCGGCAACAAAATTTTTGTGGCCCCCCCCCCCCCGAAAAAAAAGAAAGATTACATGGGTACAAAGTTGTACACATATATATAATCCTTATAACTTTTAATATATGCTTTAGTGAAAACAACATTCTTGCATTCTTGAAATAAATAATAAACAAATAAATATATAAATAATAAACAAAATAACATATGTTCAAGCTTTACTACTTGTAACACCTACAGCTAGCTTATAGAACAGGAATGCCTGTCAGTACCATGTGAAATTAGCATTCACATGGCTAGTTGGCATGGCTAACTGTATGTGCATAGGGATAGGCAGTTAGGCAGTACACATTCATTTCAGCTAGCCATTCACATAAATGTGAACGAATGGTTATTTTGAATAACGAATGGTTATTTTGAACTGTTCACATGTATGTGAACGAACGGTTATTTTGAATGCACATATGAATGACAGGGTCATCCTGGCAGAAAAAGAGCACCATGAAAAGTACTGATTTGACACCAGATTTTACTTTTATTGATGTTGCTGTTACGAATTTGGTAAACATTGTTACATTTGCATGTTTGCAAGCACTACGGCCCAAAAGTATGCCTCAGTGTACGGTATTCCGCGAAGCATTATTTCTATGGAACAGCGCTTTCAGCCGGTCGCTATTGACAACGGCGAACATTGTATCAATTTATTTTCAATAGATTATCGATCGAAAATCTGTTTGGGTGCCGCTCGTGCCGGGCGCTCGTGTGTTGAGGTCACGTCATAAACATTTCCACAATTACCCGTATATTGACTTATACACTTTAACATCAAGGTATCCGTTGGTTTCCTGTACTGAAAGTATATCGACGACACTTTTGTCAGTTTTGGTGATAGTTTTACGTACGTTTCAGCACATTTTGGCGCACTTCGGCGTAGTTTGGCGCCATTGTGAACGGGGAACTACACGCGAGTGAGTGAGACAACAATGTAACAATTTCGGACAAAAGAATATCGATCGATAACGTTCACTGCACGATTACAGTGGAAACTCTACGCCCGTTCGCCTCTGTTCTGTGTTATTTTTGCAGTTTACAGGAATTTTCATAGTTGATATTCGCCAAAATTTGGTGTAAGTTACAACAACCTGACAGGTTTTTGGTGTGTACAATTTAAGAGACGCTAACCGATTAAAATGCGTCAATATAAGACCCTGATTCTGCATATGCAAACGCCGTAAGATCGCCATTTTATTGAGGGCAAGAGCAAAAATTCAGCGATCGAAAAAATAAAATGCAACTAAAACATGTTTCGTGGAGAAATTCAAAAAACTAAAACGACAGGAATTTTGTATATAAATCAAAGAAACACTGTGCCGTTTTTCACTATCATTGGTTCAGAATTGAGAAATTTGAACGAGCGAGAGTTGTACGGTCTGTTCAATACATTAAACGCCATTGTTTTCTATGGGAAATCGAGCTGATTAGGGACATCGTAAAATGGAAAATACATCTGAAAAAAACCGTTGGTTTAACTTTTTCATTTCGCTGTTATTTTTTATAATATTTGGTATGACAGATATCATGAAGGGTGACTAAAACTCTATGGTTTTATTTTTTTGAGTTTCCCTCTTATTTTTATGAAATAACGAGTTGAAGATCGTTTTGCTGTTGACGGTGTTTTTACTTAATTTTGCATATGGCTGTTATCGCTTACGTATTTTTGGAATTCCCATATGAAATTCTTCCCAAAATATTGTAATTGTAAGGGCAGCATATACGGGAAATAGGACCTGTTACTCTTTCATTAATATTTAGCTGTGCAGCAAGGAAATACGGCGAAATTTTCAACATGACGCGGGAGGTGAAATTTACTCTGTGAACGCGCACTCCACGCATGTGTGGCGAAAAATCGGGACGCTAATACCGTACAAAATGGGGCGCCTTTGGGCCGTAGTGAAGGTGTAAGCAAATATCAAATAAGTGAAATCAAATTCCAGTGAAATCAAGTACTTTTTACACAGGCTCTTTTAGTGTACATGTATTATATGATACAATTGGTTAGAGATGTAATTTAACCATATTTGGCCTAAAACTAAGACAGGCCAAACAGAGTTAAAAGCAACTCAGACTCACCTGATCACAGCAAACACAAGCAGACTCACCTTTCCAAACGTTCAAAATAAAAAGCACAAAATAGGCCTATATCTGTAAGTCTGATGACCAATTTAATAAATTTTTGGCTTCAACAAATTTCATAGACACAGTGAAAAGTGATTTAGTCAAAGATTAGTTTTTAAAAGAGTTCATTTAGCTCTGGCCAAGTCTCGTCTTTCATGTCCTATTTTGTTTTGAAATTTGATATTGAAGACTTCTTTAGGTAGGTCATGATTATTCTTGCCGAATTCTCTTGGGCCTTGGCTGATATGCACACTGAAATGAAACAGAAAGAAGAGAATGAACTTAGCAACATTTATTAAGACAACAAATTTACAATACAGTTTCAGAACATGTGTGTGATTTGTTACATACACATAGAGGAATTTTTTACATGCATCTTTGCGAGTGCAAAATTAACACATTAAAAGTGTAACATATCTAGAAATGTATTGGGCTTGTGTAAGTTGTATTGACTTGACTAGTTGTTGCCACTGGCCCTCAAGCTCAGGTTAAAAATGTCGGGCCATATACAAAGCCAAGCTTCCCAGGGAAACATCGATGTGCAGAGAAAAGCCTCTCTATAAGGCATACTAATTTCGTAATTGCCCTTTATAAATATGCATTTCAAATACTTACCGGATCAATGGAAAATTATCGTCCACGGCGACTTGCTATCTCGGTCACTGCATCCAACAATGTCGCGGGGAAATGTCCACCGAAACATACATAGACCTAACTCACTTGCTGTTTTGACTAAAATGTGTCGTCACTGGGGAAGAAATGACTGAGAAATCAGCCATAATTCGTAAGATTCAGCTGGAGATTTGAACAGCCGTTAATACTTGAAAAAACTATGCGTTATCTCATTTGAGAGATGCAACGCATAATGTGTCCGATAACGATCGCGTGGGAACACAAAGCATTGGTCAAATTCGAAAGGTCAAGGGTCGTGACCGTCGCAAAATTTTGACATTTCAAGTACGCGTAAACTGTTCTTTTAGATTTTTCTAATAAGCAAAAAATGACTTTATATGAAGAGATCAGTTAAAATACGGAAGTCCAGCACACTAAGCCAGCACACTAAGTGAACCCCGTTGCAATACTGATCAGCCTTGTTAAATTCCAGCATACTCATTTACGGGACCCTTACGTTCATACCCTGTTGCGTGCCGTCCACTCTCGGAAACGCAACTCTTTCCAAAGTCACGACATCATACATCGTCAGAACCGTTAGTCGATCCGGCTCGATTTTTGAACGGTTTGGGGATGAACAGTACCTGTACTGCGTTTCCATTAAGTTTTATGTAAGTTGTGATCGCGAAAGTTTTACAATGGCAGATGCAGAACCGTCGCAAGTGTGTTCGTCGTTGTGTGATGATCTGACAAAATTTATTGACAGATCCAACCATGTGAGTACCTTTCAATAGAATGCAGGTTCCGATCATATTGAATATTTAGCGGTGAACATGTGTTAATTATTTCACATTTTGAAAATAAAAATAAACGATGTTTAAAATTTGATCTGTGCTGATTTATCTAATTTAATTTACTACTCACAGACGTTCGCAGCCATCTGCATTACTCCCCTCTTGTCATATTCATTGGTTTATGCTGAAAATCCTGGTCTCTTTTTTTGAATGGAGATGAATTAAATTAATTCTAACTATATTTAAGGGATAGTCTGTAACTTCATAATTTTGGCAGAAATTTTGTTCTTCGTACATCGACTACAGGTTTTTCTCTCTTTTCAAAATCATGTTAGCCAGTATTGCAAATGTTATTCTATTTTCTAAAACACGTTCAAATGTCCAGTGTTCACAACCTGTATTATGTAAAGTCAGCATTGTTATTGTTGGTAAACACATTTTGGTCTGGACTAAACTTTAATTGAACACAATAACACGTGGACTTTTATAATATACATGCACACAAAGTGTATGTTGGTTGTATTGATAATATCAACGAGCTAATTCAACTTAAATTTGTGAACCAATAAAGTAATACATAACAAAAATATTAACAAAATCAAAAACTTACAGCTTTACACTGTCACTTTAAAATGGCAAACCGTTGCTTCTGTATCCACTAAATATTTAAGTCTGAGAACAATTTAACTGGTAACCAGTGCATGTGACCCATGTGACATTTCTATTGTGCAAACATGAGTAATTTCACCTGAAAAACTTAACTCAAGTAAAAACAACTCTACACATGAGTGCTGCCTAATTTATTTAAATTAAATAGACAATAGGGATATGAAAACATGAGAATTGACAAACAAGTCAGTCCTTGGAGTTTATTAATGCATGTCTAAATTTTTACTGCCACATGTGTAAGCTACCATTCAATCCATTGACAATCTTCCCTTCTGTCATGAATTCAATAGGACTGCTAATGAATGGTTACTTCACATGGCTGAGCCTGATTTCACATGCATAGCTTGTGATGAATGTTCAAATTTTAACATGTCGTATTTCCAATACTGGCATGTGGCAGGTTGGGCTGCTATGGACTGCCTATTTTCCCTCAAATAGCCATGCCACCTGTTCCACACAGTTATGTGGACTGGCTAATAGGCAGTTCAGTTTTGTAAGGGAATATACTTGTCAATATTGTGTTGTGCTATTTTAATCATAATATTGCTGATTTTACACAGAACAACTGCATTGTGAGGTTCAAGACTTGGTATTTCATCACGCTACAAGAAGTTTAACAAGGAACTCCAACTTCAACAAGGAACAAAAATGCTGAAAAATATTCTCTGTCTGTCATGGTGTAAAAAATTTTGGTGGCCCACCCCTTACCTTCCTTGGAATTTTCATGGCCCACCCCAAGAACACTCATTTTTTTTCGTGGCCCCCCCATTTTCTCTTCCGCCCCCCCCCGCCGTTAATTGTGCTCGGTCCCTAAGTACAAATGGGATATGACGTCATCAATCGTCTTCTGCCTGACCGTGATCAGCACCATAGGTAACGTAACAAACGCTAATAATGTATAAGCCCCAATTGCTGTATCTTTTTGCATTCTGTTTTTTTGCCTTATCAAAAATACCATCCAACCTTGGGAGAGATGTTTTCGATATCCGTTATTAAGCTACATTTTCTTTGAAAATGTCGGTCCGTTATTCGCAGTTTTGTCACGTGCACTCACTCGCGGCAGCCACATGACTTGCAAGTCAACATGTTTGTAGCTGTGAAAATCTAACTTGTACGTTCATCGCCAATGTAACGTTTGACAAACATTCCGTAGTCACGCTTCGGTCAGCATTTTTACCTGAGTTTTCTATTGATTTCAAACCATCTTATCGAAAAAGATACTGCACGATACAGCTAGTGGGGATTTAAGGTAGTATGCGCCTCGAAAGTGAAAGACTTAAACTTTTGCTCAAACTTTCCTCAAGGTATATTTCAACCATTCTCTTTCAAAATCAAGAATAAAAATCGGGGGTCACGGTGCAAATTTTGATACTAGAGACAAATTACATGACATTTACCAATATCTAAATTCAAAATGGCCGTCGTCCCTGTGTTGACTCTATAAAGAAAAATAAAATTTTCGATTTTCGAAAAACTAAGACGGTGAAAAGTTTTCTTTCACCAAGAGCTCTAAAATGAATCCCCACAAGTGGTCGATCAGAATAGAATTGATAAAGTTTGAAAGCCCAAATATCTATCTTCGAGGCGCAATCCCACCTTAAGAGGTGCAATTTCTTGTATGCAGGTTGGCAAACTGTTGCGTCATTTCTATACGCAAGTATGTGACAAAGCACCATCGTCGACAGGTCGGGCATATTTGTGTTTTGACTTCGTTTATCAAGGGGGGTAGATGTAAGATGGAAGATCTTCATATGAGATAACCTGAATGAGGAAAGTTTTAAAATTGGATATCTTTACTTCTTTACGAAATTTTAAAGCTCCATTCTTTTATGAATTGTCTAGTATTTATGTAAATGCTGTTTCTTACTCTATTATAAAACCCATGTCAATGTGCTTCTTGTCTAATTTCTCTCTCTCTCTCTCTCTCTCTCTCTCTCTCTCTCTCTCTCTCTCTCTCTCTCTCTCTCTCTCTCTCTGTTGACGACGGAATTTTAGTCCGGACTGAAATTTCTTTTGTCAACAACTTTACAACAACATACATCGCAAAAGGTTAAAACTTTTGATTTTAATCCACTGTCGTTCTGGAGAAGACTGAGTAAATGTAGTTGTTTAAAAAACAGTAACAATGAAAGTGTTATAAGTTTTGGCTAGTGCACCTTTAAAAAGTTCCTTTTCAGTGGAGGAAAATATCACATCCCTTGTCTTCAACTCTACGGACTTGGATTATGTGCTGTACGCCCGCCCGCCCCGTCCTTGGCATAGGGTACTCGCGCGAATTTCCCTTTCCTTGCCTTTCCACGTCTTCAGAGGGGTTCGAACAGACACATTACAGACTGTCATGAGTGAATATTACCTGTGACTTATTTTTTTTCGTCGCCAGGATATGGTCACGTGGTTCCGGTGACAGAAACGGGGAAGATTGCGTGCATCTTCTATTCTCTCTTCGGAATACCGCTGTTTTTAGTCTTCCTGGCCAAGACTGGGCTGTTGCTTGCCGTGCCACTGCAAGCTTCCCACAAATATTTCTGTCATCTTTGCAAGATGGTTTCCTTGAGACTGCGCAGAGCCAGGTGTACCGCAAAACGGTGTTGGCGTAAAAATCGAGCACCCCAAATCGACCTTTGGATGAACAATACCACTGAGTGGTTCATCCTGCGTTCAATTGCCAGCGCTGATTTTGGTCTGGTGGACCCGAAAATTGAGAGTGACAAAGACGCTGCGGCTGAAGCTAGAAATCTTCGAAGGTGGACGCCGTATCCGATCGAGAATCTCGGACATAACGGGACCTCAACTTCGAGAAACTGTCAGGATGTCACCGAAACTTGGTGCCAATCAGGCGCCACGCTGGTATCATCTCCCGACGTTGGAGATCTCATGCTATCAAAAGGCACCCAAACTGTCGATGAAAGACGAGTTCCAGTTGGTGGAAACGATGGGACCCAAACCACCGCTTCTCCAATAAAATCTGGGTATTGCAAGATCGATCATCCGCGGACCAATAACGAGTGCCCAGACATGAAACCGAAACCAAGTCAGTCGGATTCAACTCGCAGGGTCAAGAAGTCGTGTAAGAATGCCATGAAACAACAGCGAGAGGTTTCGTTGGTGTTCCTCTTGTTTATAGTTGTTGCCTACATTCTCGGTGGCTCGGCCATCTTTGTGTGGGAAGAGAGTTGGTCCTATCTGGACTCTGTCTACTTCTCGGTGATCACGTTCACGACGATAGGTTTTGGCGATCTCATACCCATTTACGGGTCCGGTGACTCGCCCAGACTAAACGTCATCGTTCTTTGCAGCTATATATTGGTCGGACTGGTTCTCATGAGCGCCTGCCTGAACTTGTCACAGAACAAAATATCCTGCGTTGGAAGGAAGCTGCTGTCGGGTAAAATTGCTACGGCTATTAAGAAAACGGCGACTTTGAAGTCGAAAGTGGACAATCGTAGTGACAGAGAGACAGGGGAGACTGGCTAGGAAGAATTTTAGGAGGGGGGGGTCACAGCAAAAAGAAGGGGTGTACCGTATCTACCGCGACTTTGCCCCCGCCTTTTTTGCACCTCTAGTGGACTTTTGACAATGGAAAATTCAGTTGTGATACGGTATAAAATTTTTGAGCCCTGGTTTTGACCATTGCACAACTTTAGACCCCGATCAGCAATTGACCCCGGTCAGCAATTTTGACCATGTCGCAGAAAATTCAGCGTTCCTCCATTTAAGATACAATGCGCCTCGGGGGTATTTGCACGCTTAAACTTTTTAATATATACTTGTTCTGTCTACCACTTTTAGGGGCTCCATTTTAAAGCTGATGACGGGGGTAACTAAAATTTTCACAGGCTTACTTGAAAATCAAATCATATTTTGTCATCTTGCAAAAGTAAAAAGTAAAAGTGCAGTGTCATTCATTCCAGCGTGGTTGCCATACGGAGTCATATTGTGAAATAACGGAATATGAAAACTACAATTTGAAGAAGTATTGTAATTAGAGAGTAGAATTCAAGTCCTGAATCCCCCCGGGGGGGGGGGGTTTTTTATTCTCAGATATTTACAATACGTTCCTGTTCTGCTGTTGTCGTGAAGTCTATGAAGCTAAAGTGAATGGAACTTTCTCTGCCTTGTTTTGTGAAAATCGAAAAATTCAAATCCCCTACAGAGTTAACACGGGGTGTAGCGGACGCTTTTAAAGTAATATCAAATAGCAGTATTATATATATATATATATATATTATATATATATATATATATATATATATATATATACATATATTTTGCCGGTATTTTAGTTATAATATTTTAGTTTAAAAGTATTTGATGTAACCAAGGTAATTTTCTGTGCTCAGGGATATTTTGGTATATTTTGTTAAGTATCAGATAACTATCTATGTTGTAAGGGATTTATTTTTTGGGAGATTTATTATAACAGTGAATGTAGTTGTCTGTTACTGATAGGCTTTCATAGCAATAGGCCTACAGTAAAATACAATTAAAGTTGTGGCTTACAAGGTGATGTTTTGTTTTTATTTGCGTGCC
Source organism: Ptychodera flava (assembly GCF_041260155.1). Classification (NCBI taxonomy): domain Eukaryota; kingdom Metazoa; phylum Hemichordata; class Enteropneusta; family Ptychoderidae; genus Ptychodera; species Ptychodera flava. The sequence goes on along the minus strand of NC_091937.1, from coordinate 26,673,906 downwards.
GGTTTAACCTGTTTATCCAAAATTTCCAATAAAGTGGCCCACAATCCCCATAGATAAGGATAGGTTTGGATAAACTGTGCTGGTGAAAGTTATAAAGTTCTGAGTTTCTGAAATGCTGGCCCAGTGACACTGGAGGCCCTATGTCGGCCACGGGGAGGGTGCCACTGGGAGGGTGGGGGTGATTTCGTCATTCAAGACCGCAACTGCTCTGTTGTGAAAAACATCGATAAAATATCTGTAAATCATTTGTTCATAACGCGGGTGAAAGTACATCAAAACGGAGTCTGTTCAATTTACGTCGAGGCCTGTCTTCTTGCATAGAGGATACGGCTAGCTGGTTTGGAAATGTCCCGAAGAGAAAAGTAAAGTGAGCTCAATTTCAGATCTCAATTCAGGGCGGATATGTGGATTGACAAAAAATGTGAATACAATGAAATCACGTGCCACGTGATTTCTCTTCTCCAAATCGTAGACCAGGAAGGATAGAAGACGTATTCTTATATATATATACATATATATATATATATATATGTTTGTGTATATATATATATATATATATATATATATATATATATATATTATTATATATATATATACTGAGAATCTAGGAACTTGTAGTTGTCACTCTACAGGCTGTTTCATGCGCTAAGCAATCATCAGGAGTGAAGGTTTGGCGGCAATAGAACTGTTTATATTGTGTTGCAGGTGGGCATGCATATTCAAATAAGCGGTTGTGGCCAATGGCAAGTCAGTTATTACAGAGGAGGAATTTGCTGCGGTGTCTGCATTTTGAGAGGAATTCAGCACGTTTGTTGAGGGTTGATTTGCTATCTGAATAAATTATATGGAGTTTTTTCTGTTATGCAAAGGTTGCAGCGTTTGGTTTTATTTGAATAGGGGGGGAGCTCTGTCGATGATTGACCATTTGATGTCGTAGTTTATGTTGTTGCCTTTGAGCTTCCATATGAATTTTGAGAGCTCTGTGCTATTTCTGTGCTTGGGAGTTTTGAAAGTGTACTTGTGATACGTGTATCTTTGTTTGAAGGTTGAGTCCGTGAGTCCAATGTAGTGTTTCTGATCGTTGCTTGTGGTGACAGTGGCTTTGTATATTACTGAAGAGGTGAGGCAGTTTCCTGAAAGTGGACAATCGTCTTTTTTGCGGCAGTTGCACCACTTCTCTTGCTCCCTGTCTTTATGTAGTATTTGGTTGTTGTGGGCTTTGATTATACTTCCCATGTTTCTGGAGCAACTGTAGCTTACTTTACGTTGTTTTTATTGAAGAGCTTGTGTAGACGGTGGCCTTCTGGAAAGTGGGTCTTAATCAAGTTCAGGAATGTTCTGCCGATGTTGGTTTTCACTGCCTTGTTGAACGGGGGATTGTACCAAATGATTCGTCTGCTGCGTTTTCTTTTGTTTTCGTTGCTTGGTGACGGGGGCTCGTACTTCATTTTGTATGTGTATCCACTTTGTTTCAGCGCCTTTTCGAAGTCGGGGGCAGCTTTCTTGAATGTTGTTTCACAATCTGAGATGTTGATATTCTGCTGTTGAGATAGGTATTTGTTCCAGGATTGGCGGGGGGTGGTTGGATTGTCTATCGACGTAGAGAAGCTGGTTGTTTGGTTTGCTGTATGGTTGGTAAGAAGCATTTTCCAGATTGAATGTTACGTCAAGGAAGTTAGTGGTCTTGATATTTGCTTGGATAGTTATGCGGAGATCAAATGCGTGGAAAATGGAAGTGAGTTCCTTTTTTAGTTTTTCACATTGCCTTGCTGATTTACTGCTTGTGATGGCGAGCCCGTCGTTTCGGTAAAGACCGGTGTTTTCTTTGCCGAGTTTCTTGCTGAGGTGGGAGAGGATGTACAATCCGACGAGCTCACATATCTCAGCTCCGTCAAAACTTCCCATGGTTATGTCAAACATGTCTTCTGAGTTTCTCTTGGTCCATACGGAATCATTGTTGAACAGTGCGGATTTTCTTGAGTGCATTATGATTTCTTCTTCTTCGTCGGAGATGTCGGTGTGTTTCCGTGCGTGATGGATGGCTTCTGTTAGCAATTTCTTTGTGATTGACGGGTAGAATTCTATAATGTCAAAGGCGATGAAACTTTTGCTTGCTTTCCGTTGAATTCTTTTGAACCAGTTTATGACATTTGACGTGTTTTTCCATTGATTTAGATTGGTTTTGGAGAGTACATCCTGGTTAATGCGGTCAAGAAATGTCTTGCTTATGGTGCCGATTTCTGTTTTGGATGGATTGATGAGTCTGCAGGTTGGCTTGTTTATGAAATTGTCCTTGTGGTCTTTTAGGGTGATGAAGGCTTCTTTCTTTGCTATTGTTTCAACCCTGTCTTCGATGTGTAGCTTTTCGGTGATGGATTTGGCTGTCTTGTTGATTTCTTGGATGCTATCATCGTTCACTTTTTTGTATGATTTGGTGATGTTCTCGTGCAGGAGTTTATCGTAATGTTCCTTGGATGTTTTGTAGAAGTTAGTGGTTTTGTCGGCCGGGATGATAAGTTTATCATTTTCAGGTCTTGTTTGAGTCGCTTTTGGAAATCACACTTGACATCACGGAATTCTACAGTTTCTACCATTTTCTGGACATCGTCTTCAAAGGCCTTCATCTCGTCGATTTGGGGTGGGTACTTACTGGTTTTGAAACCGAATGTTTCCCTCCTCTCTTCGGTGTCTTCTGTTTTTTTGAGAAAGTGTAGTAGTTTCCATCTCATGCGCTTCAGGACGCTCTCTGTTTTCTCGATCAACCACTTCTTGTATTCCTTCATAGATGGTATAGGGATGTTTTTCATTGAATATCCGAAGTTTACTCGTTCCATGTGTGATGCCAGTTTTGACTATAGTGCTCGACACTAATGGGAGCAGTTTACGAAAATGGTTTGCTTGTCAATGCAGGCAAAGTATAGTGCTCAATGCATTTCTGCAGGGCGGTAATACTGAGAATCTAGGAACTTGTAGTTGTCACTCTACAGGCTGTTTCATGCGCTAAGCAATCATCAGGAGTGAAGGTTTGGCGGCAATAGAACTGTTTATATTGTGTTGCAGGTGGGCATGCATATTCAAATAAGCGGTTGTGGCCAATGGCAAGTCAGTTATTACAGAGGAGGAATTTGCTGCGGTGTCTGCATTTTGAGAGGAATTCAGCACGTTTGTTGAGGGTTGATTTGCTATCTGAATAAATATATAAATATATATATATATATATATAATATATATATATATATATATATATATATATATATATATATATATAAGTATACAGATGTCCTCGTGGGAAATTACAGTGCTCGATACGGAAAGCAGTGCGTTGTAAATAACAACAAAAATTACTTCAATACAAAGTAATTATATCTATGCCTTTTATAGGATCGGGACGTACCATTGTGTTCTAGGTGTCGTGGTGTTGAAATTCGATAAATATTATTTGTTTTAATGACGACAATTTGAGACCAAATATCAGAGTGTTTATTCAACAGCGAAGATTTGTTAACATTGATAATGCGTAGCTTTTCTGATATGCAAAGATTACACCGCTTGCTTATATTAGAGTAATTCGATGCTTTGTCGATAACTGACCATGACACGTCAGAGATCTGATCCTTAGAGACCAAATATGTTCTCATATTTTTTGTTACGGAACGATTACATGTGACTGGCGAAGTGCGTCATGAAGGTGTTATCAGTCAGGCCGATGTAGACCTCCTTATCGACCCCGTTGATACTTTTGCTTTTTAAACGACAACCACCTTTTAACGGGCATGTAGTTTGTTTGGTGGTTTTTTGTTTGTTTGTTTGTTTGTTTGTTTGTTTGAGAGAGAGGGGGGAGGGAGGGAGAGTGGTTTATATATCATGTATTGAGTACTAGGCTATTAAACAAAGTATCTTATGCACATTTTCTTGATATGTGACTGGAAATAAACTATTTTAAGCATCCTCTTCATAAAAAGTGAAATTATCTTTGCCACATGAGTGTCAAATGAAAGTGCTGCAACGGAAACTTCCATTATTTTGAGACGAAGAGTCTCATTGCCAGACTGACAGAAGCAGATTGGTGATGAATGAAGTTCTACTGATGCCTCTGGATCATGGACTGGGAGGGCGGGTCTTCGCGATAGGTGTATATATTAGTCGAACGTGTTTCATGGTAAAGATTTAGCTTTGCCAAGACTTAGCTTGGCCATGAGACAGGACTTTGTGCTTGTTTTGTTTTATGTAAACATTGTGACTGGCGAAAAGTCATGTCCCTTATATCATGTAAAAACTTTGAATTATGAAATTTGCAAATGAAAGTAACTAATTTACTGCGTTGTCGGCGATGTGCTTGAGGATTTTTTGCGACGTTCATGCTGTACCAGTTTCAAAAGATTAGGATGATAGAATTATATGTTATGAAGTCGACTTTGAGCTGCGTCACTTTATAAACTGGAACGTGAACTACATGTAAACGGAAAATAAAATTTGAAAACAAAACAAAACCCGAAAAATGTAACACTTGCCGGATTGTATAGAGAGGAAACGCATCCACTCCAGCTTTGAGATTTTTTACCATATTTCATTACCATCTGTTTCGACTTTTGTCCTTATCAAAGATCGCTCTTGCTTTCACTTTCGATGCGATGGCAGGGTTGGATAACATTATAATAATCTATTCAACGTTTTCCATTAAATTTGCCGGCCGCCCTCAACGTTCAAATTTAAACCCGAATCTGAATATGATAATAGCCGCATTGTCGTGTTTGCTGTCAAGTTCGTCGTCTCCTTCCAGCCTTATGTGATTCCCCAAGGGACGGGCTTTCGCGGACCAGTCATGGAAACAATTCAGCGATTAGCTCGTTCCCTGAGAAGTGCTAGGACAGTGGAGCTACCCGAAGGTAAGACCGCATTATTATGAACTCTTTCGGGAGACGAAATCGATGAAATCCACGCTGTTATGTCGGGCCGGCAAAGTAATAAGCTATCCGTGATCGTGCGGCAGAGATCAGATGCTAAACATATTACAGAACGTCAGCCTTGGTACAATCGAAAGATGGCTTACATTTAGGAGATTTTCCCTTTAACACACGAAGGTACAGTTTAATAGACAGTTGGCGAATGATTCGTATATTATAATTATCGTGTGACAGTTTGTACCCGGAAGTAAATACAGTCATCAGAGGTTGTTTGTGGTTGTAAATCGTGTATGGCGATCACACCGTTGGTGACCGGGTCGTCGACCGCAAGTTACCCTAATTGTGCACCGTTTGTTTGTAGTTTTCTTAGATGTTAGAGATGGGAAAACTTGGGGAAAAAACTCAAATTCATAGCAATTTTGAAAATTGGATTGTTGAAAATACCCTTAAATTATGATAGTGTTAATATGTACTGGCTTCCCAGACATGCTCTGCAGAGCATGATACTATGATAGAGCTAAAAACATCTAGATAATAGATATTTTTAACATCTGTACCGGGCTATGTCTGTATTCTACTTGTACCACGTTTATCCAAGACAGTCGAAACACCTCTTCAACTTAAACTCAGGTTTATCTCAACACAATTTGTCTACTACTGGAACATTTCAAAAAAAAAAAAGCTTTCTTTCAGAGAACATTTTTAATCTGTTTGAGAGGAGTTTATAATTTCTTTAAATATCAGTTCAGGCAGGGAGAATCCCTGTGCACCATCGAGAACTAAACAGAGTAGGGTAAGACCTTATAAGAAAGTTAAAAGCTTTGGACTTTAACAAGGTCATAATGACCTCCATCAAGTACAATCGATCAACCATATACTGTTTTGTATAAATTTTTTTCTCTTTGAATATCAAATCTTCTTCCCAGGCCTGTACTGACAGCTGCCTCTCATCACACGATTATTAAATAGATGCCTGATGGAAATGCCAATATTTCAATCCAGACAAGGACATGTAGTTTTGTTAAACTTCATGAAACAAAATTAAATGTTGACTACTGTATTTTGTTCTGGCCAGAAGATATCAAAAGAAATTGTTTTGAGGCATAGAAATTGAGTTATCTTAACATTATTTTTTTTCTCATCTGGTATTGTACTTTTGATCCAATTCCAGACAACACAGCTGCGGCATTTGTACTTATGCCAATGGTAATAGCCAATCAACACAGGTATGTATAACTAATATGATGGTTTAATATAGCATCGAAGACATTGAAAGTATCTATCATTGTATGCAATATCATGTTCCTTGAAAAGACAGTGATCGTTCATTCTTATCAAACTTTTTAAAAATTCCTGTCTGTATGAAATTGTATCCTTTCGATTGATAATTAGTATTTTTTCACTTGTTTTGACAGGTCCGTGGCAGAACTGTTAGCCAACTCATCATTCGATGTCAACTTTCCGTTTGGAAGAGCTCAGAGAAACCTTGTCCACATTGCAGCAAAGTAAGTCATGTTTAGCTGATTCCCTAGGGACCGTCTCAGATTGTCGCATAAGTTCAAGAAATGAAATTTCTTCGTTTACATCAAACCCCCTCACCCTCCCCTAAACGAAAGTTCAAAAGTACAAAATGTTGATGTCTACCTTAGAGTACAATGTAGCATTTTGCTCTAGCTACTGAAGAATATGTATCCACTGACAGCATTACATTGTCAAGTAATCAATCAAATTTGTACTGACCATAGCATGACAGGATCGAGCTGGAAACAGTTACAGCAAACTTTGCTGGTACAAGTGTGTAGTTTTTGCTTATTTTTATACACAATGTAAACAGTACTTAAAATCACAAAATAAAAGAGTGAAAGTGAAGTTTGCTAATTGAATGGAGGTAAAACCCTCCTCCCCCATTAATGAACGAATTTTGTGTTTTGAACTTATGCGACAGTTTGAGATGGTCCCTTAGGGTTCATTCATTGAAAAACCACCCGACTACAGCCGCACCTTTCATGAACTGAGCAATCATCATCAGTTGTTGTTATTAGGAAGAAATTTGGGACAAGTGTTGTAGAGATTATACGATGAGTATGCAAATTCCCAATTTCACTGATATCACTAATAAAGCTGTGAATACAGTTGATAACAAATAGAAATTTTCCCCATCGACAGTTGTGGTTCATATGAATGTATGAGTATACTGTTGAAGAAGGGAGCCGATGTGAACTACCAGGATATGTCTGGATGTACAGCGCTACATCTTGCGGCAAGGAATGGGTGAGTTGCTCACTTACTATTTAATCAGAAAACTTTAATTGTAAAGTTCATCACTTTATCAGTACTGAGCCCATCGTGAACTCATTCTGAACCCACCCTACACCCATACTACACCCATCCTGATCCCATCCTACACCCATCCTGAACTCGTCCCGAACTCATGCTACACCCATCCTACACCCGTCCTGAACCCATCCTGAACATATTGTTAACTCATATGACGCCATACTGAATCCATCCTGAACATATTCTTATAAACTCACCTTGACCCAGCCTGAACCCATCCTGAACATATCCTTAACTGAGACCCATCTGTTCTGTATGAACATCTTCACTCAAGTTTCAGTTATGTAGGCTTTTTACTGTTTGAATATGATCGTTCCCGTTTTAAACAGAGTTTTAAAACCCATCTTACTACAGTATTACTTGTTATTTTTATTTACTTTCCTGATTTGTACAAATGTGCGTTTTCATGATAATAGTTGTGTTCTCTTTTGGTGCAATTGTAATTGTTGTGGGCAGGTCATCAAACTCTTTCAGCTGAAGTCTGTGTTGTAACTTTATCCATGTTCTAACTAATTTGTCAATTTTCTCACATGATCAATCACTGCAGGCCGTCAGAGCTTCTAATTTCAATTTGTACTTGAACTTCCAGTGAAGAGTGGCACTGTTTGATTTTTGAGTTTGTACAATGGCGGTGCTTCATTTTGTGTCAAGCCAAATTACTTCTTTGAAAATTCCTTTTAGTATTGTAATGCACACGGGTGTAAATTAATTACCGTATTGTTTTCAGACAGAAGAAATGCATTTCAAAACTACTGGAATACAAAGCTGATGTAAATATCAGAAATAATGAAGGTCTAACCACAGTAAGTACGGCCGTGAGTCGGTTTGTCACAAGGACAGATCCTTGTGAATAAGCATACATGTATCTGTTGCTGTGTCATTGGAAAATGGCCCTTTGTTGTTCTAATAAAGGCACTCATCTCTATTAGGGCAAACCTTAAGAACAGTGGGCCCAGCCTCCATAAAGGCTCCCATAGCTTTTCGAAACAACTTGACCCCCTAGCATGATGTTGAGTTGTGAAATTGTTCATTGTGGGCATAAATCTGCTTCAATCCTGCTTTTATTAGTCATCGATGTACCATGGTGACCAACGACTTTGTATTCCAAGAGTTCACAGTCATGTGTACTTTACACGCAGGTTGTAAAACATGGATACCATATATCTCTGGGCAAAATTGAAAAATTCTATTCCAAAACTGGACAACTTCACCCGAATACACCACCGCAAATACTCATGTAGCTTGTGGATAAAATATTCCCAATATTTATCACACTGTGGTACACATTTATACTGCTTTTCATTGAACTCATTGCTATGGCATAACACACAGATTTCATTCAGTTTGTTAAACAGTGGTTAAAGTCAAGCCAAAATGCATCGTCTGTTATTAAAACAATTTCCAAGCTTATAAAAAAGTCATCAATAACTTACATAAGTGAAATAAATCTGGTTCTTTTTCCCGGTAAAATTTTCAGTTTATGTTCAATGAATTTTAATATAGAATATGTTGCTTTTTACTAGATTCACTATGTGGTTAAATTTGCAGTTTGTATTCAGTGAGCTTAAATTTCACAATATATGATGTTTTAACAGATTCACTGGTTAGCTGTCAACGGAAGAACTGAACTTTTACACGACTTGCTGCAGCATGTTACTGACGTTGATGTAGAGGTATGTAAAAATCTGCTCTTTGACTCTTCCAGTGAAATTTTTTTCAAGTTTTTTTCCCCAGAGTACTTCCTGGTACCATGACATCAAAAAAACCAAAGCTCATATTTTATCATACACAGAGTTTACGACTATTCCTCAACATTTTTGTCAACATTTGCAGAAAATTACAATTTTTTTGTTTATACACAAATACATTTCCTGCTTAGTTTCCTAAATTATATATTCATTTATGCAGAAATGAACATTTTTTGAGTATGCAAATTGACTTACAGTATAGTCATTATCAACAGAGGACATTCATTGGTCGAATCAAATGCCATGCATTATCTTGATAAAAATGTAAATCGATAATACTGAGATCCGAGTTGAGCTCGACCATAATCAGTTAGATAAATATTGTCACTGGTTCTATTGACTTTCCAAAACTGTTACCACAAATCGTAAAATGATAATCTGGTTGCTGTGTGGGCGTATCCCTGTATTCTGCATTTGTGTCATTCTAGGACGGAGAGACATACACAACAGAGGAACAGCTGTGCATGAATACAATGCTGCAATGAGATGCATTGAACATAGGGGAATTCATACCTTCATCATGAACATTATTTTAAACATCTTCGTTCTATCATACAAAATGTATGCAAAATAACTAAATGACAGAAATTTTCAATAAGATTTTGCAATATTTCATGGACAATGGCCATATTTTGTAGTACCAATATTTTGACGAAATCTTTGAAAATATCTTTCAGGGTATTTGTCAGTGATCCACAGCAGTAAATACGGACATGGAAAGAAAAAAAACTGCCTGAAATTCTGTCTACAGTTGCTAATTTTTATGCATATATTTCTATATTTAGAAATACAGCTAATAATAATGATCAGCTCCTGTTTATCCGTGTCCAATTCAATTTTTCATGGTAAAAATTTCGATACTAAAATATCTTCATATTTGTGCAACGTATGCGTTAGTTTAGTTTTACAACAACTCATAAACCTCAGCTCCGATAATAGATCTTCTCAAAGTCCCCAGAGTTATGAAGGAAATTCAATCATTTTTGTGAAAACAATTGTTTCTATGATTTACAAACTTACACCAGATAATTTTATTGTCATGCCTGTAGGATGGGCAAGGGCAAACTGCTCTTCACGTTGCATGTCAAAACGGTCACAAAAGTGTAAGTATTTTATATGAAACTTAGTAGATTTACTCGATAATGGGCAGGCAGGAGCTGAAAATATGTGTCACAGTTTGGGCAAATTGTATTATGTGAACGTAAACAGAAACGCCGAGTCAAACACTGAGTCAAACTTCAAGGAGAACAAAAGCCATATGCAAATATTTTACAATGTGTTGTATTCATGAATATAGTCTCTACGAATAGCTTCTGTCAGAACAAATGATTTCATTGTCGGCAGAGGTCACAACAACAATTATTCACAGATTATTTCATTACGTTATCATTTATTCTGTATTTTTTATGGTATGAGGTATTCAGTCTTCGTTATTTTGCTTCAAAAATGTAAATTTTGCTGACATCAACAATTTGGTTTAGAATTCAGTGCATGGGGTTAACTGTTACACAATGTTTCATCAAAAGAGTATGAACAAACTAGCAGGGTGGAAGGTCATTTAGGGGTCGTGAAAATGGCCCGCTTAACTATCCACAACCTTCCAGTTTCTTCATATCTGTATAAAATTTCATTACCCCATTGTCAGAGTATCATTTTATCAAACTCAAAAGGATTACAGAACACTTGAATGGATATAAATCAGGAAAATTTTTATGATCTTGTTTTTCTGTGTTTCAGACCGTTGTGTGTTTGTTGGATAACGGAGCCGATGTGAATAGGCCGAACATATGCGGCGCTACGCCGTTGTTCTTTGCTTGCAGGTAATTTGGGAAAATGAATCATTCTCAGAGAAAAGTACAAAAAAATCAAAGGATGTAAATGCCACGCGGTTGGTTCTGTTGTCAGCACTGCGTGTGACATACCAGGTGGTAGGGCACACCTGTGTCCATACATTTCAAAATGTCGGCGTGGGAACCAAGTTTCCAAAGAGCCCAGTTTTTTTTTTTGAAACCGCAAAAAAGTCATTCAAATTGCTCGTCTCAGTGAGGTACCGTATAAGATTGATGCATTCAATGCGGTATTATTAATGTGCGACCATTGTGAACGCATTCTGCAACAGTAGCTTCATAGCGTGTACTCACTGATTTATTCAACGGATAGCAATAATTGGCAGATGGGAATATCTGATTGAAGGTACTTTTTTCCATAGTTTGTCTTCACAGGCTATTTTCAACAACATTTACATAAATCTATATAGGTATAGCCAATCTGACGTTTTTTCCAGAAACCTTCTATTCTTTTAAAGTTTTTAATTTTAAGAGCGATATCAACATTTCCATACAATTTCATCAATTATGACCTTGTTTCCAAACCAATATGTGTACTCAGTGATCTGTCATATAAAATTGACCGAGGGGAATTGTAGTTGAACCTTTGAAAATGGTTTGGCCCACGCCCATTAACCCTTTGAGTGCTGTAATTTTCTCCCTCCAAAATTTTAGCGCGACATTTTTTTTTTCCCGTAATTTTTTTTGTAATTTTGGATTGAATGGACATCACTTTTCATTGGATACATTTTTTTATCAAAATTTTTAGGAAAACTGAAAAAAATTCACTGGGTTATATTTTTATGCAGCTAGGCAACAAAAATTGACTTTGGTGATTGTGGAGCTGTTTACAGAGAATTTGGGTTTAACTGAATTAAAGTACCTAAAGTACCCCAATTTCCTGTATACAGGTCCAAAATCACCATTAATAACAATGGGTTTGGGCTAAACCATTGTGATGAAAAGGTTAAGATCACGACTCACAAGCCCTGCTCTCATGTAGAAACTATCAGCTACTCAAAAAGATCTACAATACTGTACTCTCATAGTTTTTTACTTTTTCCATGCAACAGCCATGGCCAGAGAGATACGGCGCAGATACTGTTATCAAGGTCAGCCAAGTATTTACCGGACAACAATGGCCACACTCCCCTTGATATCTGTGTTCAGGTAGGATTTGAGCGCCTGTACCAACCTTTTCAGTATCTTTGTAACAATCAAGAAAAGCTAGATAGAAAAACAAAGCAATGATGCAATATTTAAAGAATCTGTTGATGCCGACGTCAGGCTTTTCTCAGCATTTTCCAGACATAACACAAAATATTGTAGATATACGTACAGTGACAGTACAAATATCTAGTCAGGTCCTCATGACTGAAGCCATCTGAAATCCAGTGCTAACTTTTACCCTATGCAACACTGATCACATAGATCAGTTTTACATTGTAACATGCAGTGATGAGTGAAAGTCAAATTAATGAACAAGCAAATTTCAGAAAAATCAATGACTGGTTGTAGAAAAGTTCAGAAGTTGTTGTTTCCAAAATAACACGTACAAAAAATTCATATTTCTGCATTGTTTTTGTTTCAAATTTTTCCACTGTCAGCACTTAGTGAAAGTATATGTACATGAAAATATAGTTGTTTGTTTCTGAGAGGGGATGTGGATTTTTTACAGATGGTGAAATTGATCCTTGCTCACAAACAATCACTTTAACTGTTATTGCCAATACTTAATGAGTGCAGATTGGTGGATGCAGATCTCTAGATATGAATTAAAAAGTTTGCTAAGGGGTCTCAAGCTGTGTACTCCATCCTATGACTCCCTAGAATACTTGTGATTGATGAAAATGCTGTCTTTACCCGCTAGTCTTAACAATTTTGTCATTTATATATTTATTGATAAGTCTATGGTATGTTTTTTCCTCAAATCATAGGGTGGTTACAGTGAGACATGTGAGGTATTGCTGCAGTTTATTCCCAGATTATTCGATGCAGTGATACAAATGGCAGCTGATGAAAAATTCAGAGAAAATACAGTAAGAGAAAGTTCTTTTTCACAATTGGAGAAATTTTTACAAAAATGTCATAAACGAAGTGTCAAATACTTTTAAAAATATGGCTGCTTCTTGAAACAGTTTTTCTGCATGAATAAATAACAAATTTATTGGTGATATGATATAATATTTCTCTTAAACATAATAATAATAAAGCGCATAATAATTGTAAAGCGCCTTGAGCACATGTACTTGTGGATATGTGCGCTATATAAGAACCCAATATTATTGTTATTATTATTATTAAACAAGAACTTCCCCTATAAAAGCCGGATTATCGTAAATCTATGCAAATGTTAAAAAAGCCACGCTACTGATGGGATGTGCCGTGTTTGGTCCCAGAATCCCATAATTTTGCCATGTTTCAGGCGTTCATTGTCATTGAATCTTGCATATGATGTTTGTGACTATAGAGTGACTAGACTTGAGGCGAAAATAAACTGAAAAAATGTTCCGTTTTTTGTTTGAGAACTCAGATGTTTCAAGATGTGTTCCCTGTACAACCATTTGACCTCTCTTTGCGTATGTCACGAAAGTGCCCATCATGATTATTCAAATTCATCACACGGTCAAAGAGATGCTATGAGAATTCATAAACTCCCGCCGAGTGTATGCAAATGTCTGCGTCATCAGTAATTCACCTATTGTGCACCCACAGTTCTGTAACTTCCAATTCAAAGCAATGCCCTGCAGTGGTTCAATCTTCACTCTGTACTCATTTTCTATGTCATAACTCTGGTCCTCTCATATGAATGTACATGTATATGGGATTTATTGTCCCCATTTTTCATTGGTATGTATCCCTTGCTCTTTCACCAGTTGTACAGAGTTCTTGAATACTTAAGCCAGGCAAGCGAAGGCCAGCACCACAGAATAATGGTTAGCCTAGGGGAGCTTGCCACCTCAGCTGGACACAAATTGTTAAGGTAAAGTGAGATTTCCTCGGCATGGTACCGTACATGTACATTAAAATGCAGGATTCGGTGTTCTGTTGCACCAAATTTTATAGTTAGTAGCAGCGCCCTCTAGTGGTAGAGAACAACAAAGCCTTGATTTTTGCCATTTACTCTGCTGGTTGAAACTGAATTATTTCATGTTATTATCAGTGAAATGTATTTTTCTTTAACATGTGAAAAGTATGCACCTTTGATAAGAACAGAATATAGAATTTGTCCCAATCTCTCCAAGTCGCCAATATACCTAATGTGTTCTATTCCTATTTACAGCGTTTCCAGTAATTTCAACACCCAGGTCAACAGTCTGTTACGATGTGTACGGATGTTATGCCGACTACACAATATGGTGTCGACCGACAACAAAGACCTGACCATCTACATGACACCAAACCCTAACAACACAACTTCACCATTTAAGGTACAGTGTCTTTAAACTCCAGAAATTAGAATTTTTTTGCAAAAAACATTATAGACAAATAGCTGTGCTTGGAGACACAATCTCCCCTCAATATCAGTCTTTGCGGAATGAGGTTTCTTGTTCTACTCCCAAACTCATATTGAAATGCGTTACATCACATGTTTCACTCCATGAATTTGTTTTTTAAAAGGCTTATACAGTAGTATTTAATTTAACATACTAACAGGAGAAGACATAGAGGATGTTCTTATTTTATAGAACAAAAGTAGTGAGAGTATTATGCCAGTTACAGCTATTGCCTCTCTTAACCTCACTGAACAGTCAAAAAACAACAAAATTAAATCATATCAGTGCTTGTCTGGTGTTATATCTGTGTTACAATATCACGTGAAAAAAAGAAGACCGCAGTTGGTTCTTCAGCCGCTTAATGATTTTCTGTCTGTACAATCCAAATATTTATTCCAAGAATTCAGATGAGCAGAACAAAAAATTAAGTTGTATATTAAGTCAAGAAAGATAAATGATTGTTTTAAGTGTATCTTTACATAAACAACTTTATCCAATAGCATGCGATGTGAGGTCTAAAGTTTGAACTCCATCCGTATACGCCCAGTGCCAGATTTGCAAGTAGACATTAAGGTAGTACGCACGTCAAAACTTGGAGATTTAAACATTTCATCAAACTTTTCTCAAGGGTTCTTTAAACCACTCTCTTTCAAAATCATGAATAAAAACGTAGCTGTACAAATTTTGGAACTAGAGAAAAAAATGTGTTACCCAAAATTTACCTATATTTGAAATTCAAAATGGCAGCCATCCCTAACTTAACTCTATGAGGAAAAAAATTTTTAATGTTTTCTCAAAAACGTGATAATGAAAATTGAATTTACTCCACAAGCTTCAAAATGAGTTGTCAAAAGCAGCATACAGGCAAAGTATTGTAAAAATTCAGGGATACAAGTAGCTATCTCCCAGGCGTATTCTACCTATGTCATACATGTGCACATCAATTTGTTTGATGATATGATCCAATATGACTGCTCTGCTAGTTTCTTTCTGTTTCATTGATAGCCCCTTGAACTGCTGTGGAACTCTCTGGAAGAATGGCTGTTCCTCATCGGTTCAGAGTTGAAGAGAGCTGAACAGGCCAAAGCCAGGGCATCAGAAGTTGCCAAATCAGTTGTCGACGGGGCACTTGAGGCTGCGCTGGACAAGCTAGCTTTTGACAAAGAGCACAGAGCCAGAACACTACGGAGGCTGAGCAGTGGAGGGAGTAAAACCGAACAAACAAATTCTGACAGGACATTGTCGGAGACCGATAACAATATTATGAGGTTGGTGATGTCTCATGGATCTGAGGCTGGCATGTTGAGCACAGAAAAAGAATCTAAATCTAGTGCTGGCCAGACAGCACCTGTACCCAAAAAGGACAGTGAGCAAACTAAATCTCCCAGTGAATCACAGCCATCGTCCAATCAACAACAGCAGACAGAACGTACATCGCAACAGATGCCAAACAGTTCTCATTCCAACGGATCGCAGTCTTCATTTATCGATAACTTGATTTCAGCGAGTTCCCTGACAGCTGTGGCTGAGGATAGGGAAAGTGCTGGAACGCCGCCTACAGCAGCTGTTCTGGAAAGGCGGAATAATCTGCTCACGGAGAGCGATAAGCAGAATGATAATATGCACAGTGCGCATGACATGGTGTCCGCAACAGCTGACAGACTCTGTGCCGTGACTCAGGCCTTCTACATGTGTTGCTCGTGTCAGTTTAAAGAGAGGTTTGTAGAAACTCCATTCCAGAATAAATAGATTAGTTTAATCTGTACTGTTGTGTATCAGCTACATGGCAATTATACTACTCCGGAATAAAAAGGACGCGATGCGTTCTACACACTCAGTACGCCCAAATATCACGTGACGCCGGTACAAACAAGCCCACATGTGTACGAACGCGTATGGAAATACACGTACGTCTATGCGCGTTTTCGCACATGGCTTTGTTTGTACCGTGGTCGATTCGAATTCCGGGTTTGGCCTATTATACCACATGGGGTTGGAAGAAGAAAGAAACACAAATATGTAACGTGCAGATCAAATTGCTATGTTCCTCACAAACACTTTCAAAAAATTCATTTTCAAAAATTCAGTTTTATCTGAAGTTTTAATTTATAATATACTTACAACGGGTAGAGAAAGTGCTGTTTCCCCTAAATCTATATTTCTTTACTCAAAATATCAGAATGTATTCTAGTTTGGTTTTTTGTCAGCAAATGTTGAAACAGTCTTAAGTTTACTAAAGCTACAAATGGTTATTGGATTATTTTTACCTGCAGGATGACATCGCCAAGGTTTATAGAGTTTGTTTGCCGCCATGATGCAGTGTTGAAATTCTTGGTCACAAGGTGTGTAAATTTGACATAATCCCCATCATTAACAAAGTTCTGTCAGAATTTCAAACCAATGGTTTTATTCCAGTTCTATTAAAAGAATATGGTGTTTGTTTATATGTCTTCCTATCAAGAATGCTTTGAAATTTGTATGCTTTTTCTTTTTGAAAAAAATTTGTCTGAGATCAAGACTTTCAAAAGATGCTGATTTTTCTCGTGTTGAAGAGAGCATCAGAAGTCTATAAGTGCATTGTGTTTGCTAAGTACACATTACTTTTGCCTACCCACTGCCTTCCACCGCCAATTTTGCAGAATTTTCACCTTGTCAGGATCCCCCCTTATGAAGAAGTATACTGCTACAAATTATCATAACTTTGTAGTGGTGCAGATAATGCATGCTTTAAATCAGTTGTGAAATGTTTTGCAAAATGACAAAGTTTGCAAAGTTTCCCTGTATTTTCAGAAAAAGAGCCGAACAAGATAATAACAAACCACTCATGATTAACCCTCTGAGTACTGTAATTTATCCCACCAAAATTTTACTACAACATCTTACCAGGTTTTATGAATTTTTATGTATTTTTTTATAATTTTGGACCAAATGGACATCACATTTCATTGGCTACAGTTTTTCATCAAAATTTTGGCAAAAATCTTAAAAATTTGACTGGGGTACATTTTGTAAAGGTGTTGAAAATTGACTTTGGCGCTCAAAGGGTTAACTTACAGGATCCATGCAAAAATGATTTATGTCGTAATATGTTTTCTGATTTTCATTTCAAATATTGTGATATGTTTTCTTATCAGCATAATATCATTCTCCCATAAATCGATGACAGAGTGTTTCATCACTTTGTTTTACAGAAATCCCATGATTATCTTCGACTACTTTGACTTCTTACTGGAATGCCCAGAACTGATGTCAAGGTTCATGCATATCATTAAATCTCAGGTAAGCTCTGTGCATTAATCATCCCCTTAACTTTGTGTCAGTCCATTTGATTGGCTGAGAGAGAGTCACATGATTTATCTTCATAACAAGTCTTTTTGCATCAGTGAATCCGATTGGTCAAAGGGTCTCGCATGCTTGAATCAAACAAATATGTCCATGTGAGAACAAAATTGTCCAATCGAATGGAGTTGAAGGGTAAAGCAGACAACTTATAATCTAAAATGTCCTGTTTTATATTCTGATATTCTTTCAGCCATTCCATTTAAGAAGAGAATGGTTCTATGATAATTTACATCCACTGGAAGATGAGGCTTCAGTACACCGACCACCAATAGATGATGATGTGCTTTTAATACACAGAGGTATGTCTAAGATAATTCAGAGACACTCCAAAGGGACCATCATATGCCTTCGATAATGAGTTCAGTTTTGTTTCAGGAAGATTCCTTATAAGAAAATGGTATTTCTACTTGCAGAATGTTGGGCCCAATTTTCCTCATAGCTGTAATGCACTTATGGAGCCTCTTTTAATGAATAAATCAGTTTGTACTCTTAGGATAGTGATGAATTGTAATATGGCTGTGCATGATGCTGAAATTCTTCACCCTTGCCACCTTGAATGGTTTACCACTTGCAAGAGTGTTTGACAAATCCTCAGCCTTGACCTCGAAGCTCAAAGATGCTACTGTCAATTTTTGAATTCAAAATTTGAGCTTAACTAGGGTAGGAGCGTATACATGGATATATCAAAATATGCTCAACATGTATGAGACGGGTTCATACACATAAGCAGAGTTTAATACTTGGAGGAATACGGTATTTGGCGAACTGTGATGGCCACTGATTAAATAATCCAGAAACAACAATTGTCATCTATTTTCTAGTGACAGAGAATAAACCAACATTTGTTTCTAGGTTAAATGTCAAATACTGGTAAGAATAAATCTGTGAACAAAGGATGACCTGACTTAACAATCTCAAATCTTTGACTAAAGTCTATTTTATATTTTGGTAGAATTCTAACTATGAATGAATTGAATTGACCATCAAGTGTATGTTTTTTACGACAGAGTCCGTCTTCAACAGTAGCTGTGCAGTGGTCACGCAAGCCAGCACTCACAAACTGAAACAGGGTATTGCTGTCAGGTTTTCTGGAGAAGACGGCATGGTAAGAAACAAGTCTGCACTTCCTGAACCCTTTGACACCCCTACACTTTGCTTTGGTATAACCCAGCACATGTGGTATGCAAAATAGTAAGAACATAACTACCGTACTCGTCCGAGTATAAGCCCCCGGTTCGGCACACTAAACAGCTGCAAAACTAGGGGAGGGCTTATACTCGAGCAACCCCATGTTATCTGGCATGGACGCATAATTTATGCTAATTTTATGCACGATTTTTTCAACACCACTCGATCTTTCTATCGTTTTCAAAATCGACTTACACATCCAAGAAACTGATTGTACAATCTCTGAACACAGAAGTGACATTTTGGTGAAATTCAGCGTCAAAAAACCCCCAAACTTGAAACAAAGACGTCATGTATGCTGCTGATCAACAGTAATGTGAACAGGCATGCATTGCTTACACGGAAAGGCAACTCAATATTCCAGTATCAAACTGTCTACATCTTGTGAAAACAACAACATAGCAGTGAAAATTGTAATAGTCACCAGGGAAAAGTCTTCACAAATAAGGGTTAATTGCTTCAAACAAAAGAAACTGCATGTTTCAAGCATGAAAACATCGTGGCTGTGAATGAAAATGAACAATGGCCGACGTGAGTGAGACTATTCTATTTAGCTACGGGGGTGAGTAGGTCAAAGAATCAAGATAGTACTGGGAAAACGTGTCATTTTCCTTACGATGCTGTCAAGGGAACTCCAGTTTCCCATTGTTTTAACATCATTTAATGGTTTCTTTATTATCTAAAAGTAATTTGCCAAGTTAAATGACCAAATATACTCTCCTAACCTTTCTGTATTTGAGTTACACTAGGGTAGGGGCTTATACACGGATGTAATGCATTTTCTAAAATCCTCTGAAATCAGTAGGGGGCTTATACACGAGCAGGGGCTTATACTCGGACGAGTACGGTATATCATTTTTTTTACAAGATTGCCGACACCACTGTTTTATAACAGATATTCCAAATTTCCCAACCAAACATATATGCATCTAACAGATTGTTTTTGTTAAAAGTGTTCAAGTCACTCATACATGTGTGTCCCCTTAAAATTTTTTACACAAAAACAAAATTTTATCATCAATCGAATTAATTCTGATTTCATTTCTTTATTATTCACAGGGTCAAGGTGTGGTACGGGAATGGTTTGATATTTTGTCCAAGGAAATTTTGAACCCAGACTACGCTCTGTTCACCCAGTCTGCCGATGGTAAGTTTTCACCGCCGCCCATTTACCATAATAAAGGTCCATCCGCCCTATTGAAAACAATTGGAATGTACCCAAGCCTGGTGGTGAAAAGATTAATAACCTGTTCATCCCCGATTCCCTGTATACAGGTCCACAATCACCATTGATAACAATGGGTTTGGGCCAAAACAATGTGGTGAAGGGGTTCAATATTTGTGGAGATCAAGATAGAGACAATAAAATATTCAACACATGAGCATTTTAACTGTATCTACATCGCACAAGGAGCATTAAAACAGTGTTTGTGAGCTACCGTACTTGCATTCTATGTGAAAAAGTACTTAGTGTGTATCAACAAATACAAAATACAACGAATACAAAAACTGGCTACAAATACTTGCATTCTATGTGAAAAAGTACTTAGTGTGTATCAACAAATACAAAATACAACGAATACAAAAACTGGCTACAAATAAAGTAATGTGATCACAGAACAATTAATTTAGCATAAAAAAACTATTCAGCACATTCCACCGTACAAAATTCATGATACAATGAGTTCTTTAATATTATATTACTAACTCTATAAAATTGTGGTATTGCAGAAACAAGTTTTCGAATTTTGTAACTCATGACATGAGTGGACTAATTTGTCACATGACTTTGTTGTGTATCTCTGTCAATAGGTTCCACATTCCAGCCAAATAGTAACTCCTCCATCAACCCGGACCACCTCAATTATTTCCGTTTTGCCGGTCAACTGATGGGACTGGCACTCTATCACAAGCATTTACTTTCGGTCTACTTCACGAGGTCTTTTTACAAACACATCCTGGGTAAGTCCACAGATTTGAGGCATTAAACTACTTATACATAAGGGATATGAAAGAAAACAATCCCTAGCTCTGATGAACAGTAATGAATTTCAATGATTTTCTTCCTGAGTCAAGAATAAATCATCAGGGGTCACCGTGCAAAGTTTGAAACCATAGAAACAAATTACCTAACATGTACCCATACTTGAAATTCAAAATGGCCGCCATCCCTGTTTTAACTCTATGGGGAAAAATCGAATTTCAAAAAATTTAGATGGTGAAAATATTTATTAGTCCAAGGACTTTAAAATAAGCTATCACAAGTGGTAGATCAGAAGAGAATTGCCAAAATTTGAGCGTCTGAATATCTGCCCCAAGGCGCATTCTACCTGAATGGAAACATTTGACGGACGTGCAGCTTTCATTCTATGGAGTTCAGGGGTTAGAGAAGTCTCACAGAAAAAATGCAAAATGTTCAACGATAGTATAATCGTTTATAATACAACGTAATTATCTTGCCTTAATCAGAGTACATGTATTATCAGGTAATGTTTGTATGAAAGTCTATCTACGGACAGACTAGACATCAGACGATAGGGCACTCTGTGTAAGGGCCGTGTCAATTTTTAGCATTCTTGTCCACCATCATCAAATGCAGAAAAAAAGGAAAAAAAGACACCAATCTGTATGGACAACAAACTTTTCAGTGTACCCAAATATTTACCATGAGAGTTTTTGCACCTTGTTCTCCAGGTTTATACAGAGAAACACTATCAATGGAAGTCTTTTTCAATGAGATTGATTTTAACACACACACTTTTCTTTCCTCCAAAGTCCCAACTCTTGTATGTAATGTACTGTACAGTTAGTTGCTTAGCCCATCTTTTCTCACCAGGCATCGTTTGCAAATTTGTTCTTGCTCTCAAAAACCTCACCGAATCATCTTATTTTCCGTTATTTTTGTGGATCAGGTATTCCCGTGAACTACCATGATGTGGCGTCCATTGACCCGGAGTATGCTAAAAATTTACAGGTAAATTATGTGCTGCTAGTTGTCAACCAAATATAATGAACGACCTCCATCTAGATGTGCCCTACTTTATCCTATTGTGTATTATAGGGTTTACATTAACGTAGTATGTACCCAGAAGCTGAAATTTTTTAATCAAATTTGTCTGAAATAAACTTTGGATCACTCTCTTTTAAAGTCAAGAATAACCCTTTTCCTGCCAGACAGTAACAACTGTATCACTTCCCCATCAGCCAAGTCAGTAAAAAGCGGTATTGAGCCAAAACATGACGTATTTTCACCCACTTGGCTTGGTATGTTATAGCATCTTTTGTCCAAAAAAAAATCAACTTTACAGTATTATGTTTTCAACAGCCTTCAAATGTACAGTATTGTGTTAAAATACACCATATGGAATACGTTGTGTTTCATTGATTTTAACCATCTTGACCTGGTGGTGAAATATGGACTTGGCAGGAAAAGGGATAAAAAATCAGGGGTCACTGTGCAAATTTTAGAATTAATGAAACAAACTATCTAAGATTTACCTGCATTTGGTATACATAATGGCCACTGTCCGTGTCTGGAATATATGGGGGAAGTAAAATTTGATTTTCACAAAAATAAGCATGTGAAAACTTTATATACTCTGTGAGGTTCAAAGTGAGTCCCCAGAAGTGGTAGGCCTAAAAAGGTATTGTATTTGTCCCTTGGGCACATTTTAACCTAAAGGATTTTTGTGAAAGTTGTTTCACAGTCATGTCACAGCTATTGAAAGATAGCGCTTGTCGTGTGTTTTATGTGTGTTTTTTTTATTTAGCTAATGTGCTATGTATGTATAACTGTACTGTGTACTGTATTTCAATGTTTTCAATTTTTGAGAATTGTGTATGTGCATGCAAAAGTGTGTACTTTGCACAATAATGTATGCAAAGTGCAGATACTCAAAAATTCAAAAATTTCCAGCAATCCTGAAAGAAGTTGACTTAGTCTATGAATATGTACAGTGTGTATTTTTTCTTTGCAATCACATCTTTCCGTTCATTTCATCAGTGGATCTTAGATCACGACATCACAGACATCGGATTAGAGCTGACTTTTTCCGTGGAGACGGATGTATTCGGTGCAATGCAGGAAGTGGAATTAAAGCCAGGGGGTGCCAATATCCATGTGTCCAATGAAAACAAAGTAAGGATAATAACATATGATAATATATGATAATATATGATAATGTATGATAATATATGCAGACACTGAAATGAAACTACACTCACCTGTAAACCAGCTTGGTTTTTGTGCAGTTCCCAAATTGTTTCTATCATTAAATTTATAGTGAAAATATTCATCTCTGCTTTTGTCTTCTATTCTTGCTTGATCAAAGTTCACAAAACCAACTTTGCATTTGCAAAAGCAGCAAACTTCAGGCCTGTAATAATACACCCTTACCAACTGTGAGAGAAGGTTTCTTGGATGAACTTATATATCTCTTTCTAGTTCAATTGGCAACATGTAAGGCAATCTTTGTAATTACTTTTCTTTTCCATACGCACAAAATGTAAAAGTTCTTGTTCAAGTTATCAATTTTCAATCACTGCCATATTTTTCTGCATACATTACATGAATTTACCGTTTTCAAAAGTCACACCGTCTGTTGTTTTTCATCTTCCACAAAATTCTCATGCTAAAGAATGATTTTGTTACTTTTCAGCATTGTAAGCTTTTCACCTGTTCACACCCAAATCCCAGTAGGCAGGTCTACCTTCACCATTGATAACAAGTGATTTAAAAAAAAAAATTTGGGTCAAAACATTGTGGTAAAAAGGGCTATATCATTGTAAAATGTACAAAAGTCAGCATAAGAGACTCCAAATCAATCTCACTTTTCTCCAAAGATTCTTTTATAGTCGGAGTACATGAGTCTGTTACTGTGCTATTCATTATGTATAGAAGTGTAAATTTCTTTATTCATAAAACTCATTTTGCTTCCTTTTCCTGTTTTGCAGGCAGAGTACGTACAGTTGGTAACTGAACTGAGAATGACCCGAGCCATCCAGCCACAGATTGACAGCTTCCTGAAGGGTTTCCATGACTACATACCCCCGGCATTGGTCCAACTATTTGATGAGTATGAGTTGGTAAGACACAGCATGTATCGGTCAAATGGTAATAGAGTTGTGTATACGATTCTTGCATTTATTAAGGTAGTATGAGCCTCGAAAGTGAAAGACTTAAACTTTTGCTCAAACTTTCCCCAGTGAAAATTTTAACTATAGTTGACTAAATCAAGAATAAAAACCAGGGTATTTGCGCAAATTTTGGTACTGGAGAAACAAATTATCAAACATTTGCCAATGTTTCAAATTCAAAATGGCCACCATCCCGGTGTTAAAACTACAGGGAAAAGTAAAATTTTCGATTTTCAAAAAAACTAAGAGAATAAAAATTTTTTTACTTCAATATCTTTAAAATGAGCCCCTTCAAGAAGTAGATCAGAAAAGAATTTGTTAAAAATTTGAAAGTTGGAGTGTCCGCCCCAAGGCACTATTTCCATTTGGTACTCTAGCTTACCCGTGCTGTAGAGGGTGTATATATTTACAGGTTAATGTTGCAGTAATTCATTGAAGCTTTGCCTTCACTGATCATCATTTTTTATGAGTATTTAGGCAAGACACTTTAGCTCATAAATTTATTTCTATTTTCAGCCCCCGTACATTTCCCTTTAACGTATTCAGACATTTTCTTATGAGCCATTATGTCAAGACTTTGTGAACACAACGTATTTTTTAAAAGTTACGAAATCGGTGATGAATACTGAAATAATCGTGATGCTACATCCATTCCGTCTGTCTGTCTGTCTGTCTCTGTGTCTGTCTGTCTCTGTCTGTCTGTCTGTCTCTATTTATGTGCTTTTCATGCCATATATGATATTTGCTACTACCAACAGGAACTGATGTTGTCCGGACTACCGGAGATAGACGTCCAGGATTGGATGGATAACTCAGAATACAACAGTGGAGTCACTGTGGATGAACCTCTCATCAAGGTAGTGTAAAACATCATACAAACAGATTTTTCCGTCGCTGACAGTACCCCAATGATCAGAGTTGTCTCACAATTGATGACTACGGTCTACAAACCATGTGGCTGTGTTCATAAAATTTTTGCAAACTTTTGAATGCTTTGAAAAATTAAGATTGAGAGCAGACCTAATATGTGCTCACTGTATTGAAGACGCTTGACATCTTCGGAAATCATGTGACTTAGTAGCTAGGCCAGCCTCGATTTTCATAGAAACAACTCACAATAAATGCAATTTGTAAAGAACTTCAAAATTGGTGTACGCATGGTTCCAGGAATTAATGTTTCTTGGTCGCCCAAAATTTGTAACATATAGTGTTACATAGTCACATAGTTATGTCGGTACTAATATTTACCGATGGGAACATTAATAGCACTACTCAGGTATTGCAGTGTACTTTTTTGCTGCTTACCAAAGTGAAAATCAATGATTGAAAACATTAATACACAGTGACTGATTTCCTTGAATATTTTCACCCGTATTCCTTGCAAACACGTCTGCAATCACCATTGGTAACACTGGTTTTGGGCCAAACCATTGTGGTGTAAGGGTTCAGTCTTAGGTTTATTTTATATCACTCTGATATTGCATTCACTGTGTCCTTCCAATTTCCATCTGAATCTTACTGCAGTGGTTCTGGGAAGTGGTCAATGAGTTCAGCCAAGAGGAGAGAGTGTTGCTCCTTCAGTTTGTCACCGGAAGGTAAGCCCAGATGATTGGAGTAGAGTGAGAAATAGAACCGAATACAGTAGTTTTGACAACATTGCTCCCCACTTGCGACTTTTTCAGTGCAATAGCGACATTGAATCCCTTCGCCCAAATGAGTCCATGTATTAAACTCCATTAGCTCAGAAATCATGTCAGTATTTCTACTGGTCGACTAGTCATTGCAACCTGTATCTTTCTAGTGTACAATGTTATTGTTGACAACTGACCTTAGGTCGGATCTAGACTTCATTCATCAACAACGACGTTGCATGCTGTATATTAGGCTTTGTCTTTGTCACGCTAACAATTGTATCTCAACATGCTTTAGGGAGAAGGACTAGAACATGTACTTGTTTTCCTGAAAAAAAATAAAACATTCTCAAAAGTTAAAGCTGTTGTCCCAATAATATTACATACAATCACATTCATTTTTTTCTCAGAACACCAACCATAGATAGACTGTAAGTTACCTGGAGGTCTTTCAACATTCCTATTTTGTCAACTTGTTCTTTCTTCACAGTTCCAGAGTTCCCCATGGTGGGTTTGGTTATTTATCTGGAGGCAGTGGAGTCCAACGGTTCAACATTTCACCAGTCCGTTATGTGCCAAACTTACTTCCAACAGCTAGTACTTGGTAAGTCAGGAGGTACATGCAGCGCTAGTATAGCCTTTTTTCCCACCAAAATTTCAGTGCAACATTTTACCAATTTTTATGAACTTTTCTGTAATTTTTCTGATAATTTTGGACAAAATGAACACAGCATTTCATCGGCCACAGTTTTTTATCAAAATTTTGGCAAAAATCTGACAAAAATTGACTTCGGTATATTTTACCGTACTCGTCCGAGTATAAGCCCCCGGTTCGGCAACACTAAACAGCTGTAAAACTAGGGGAGGGGCTTATACTCGAGCAACCCCATGTTGTCTGGCATGGACGCTTAATTTATGCTAATTTTATGCACGATTTTTTTCAACACCACTCGATCTTTCTATCGCTTTCAAAATAGACTTACACATCCAAAGAAACTGATTGTACAATCTCTGAATACACAAGTGACATTTCGGTGAAATTCAGCGTCAAAAAAACCCCCCAAACTTGAAAAAAGACGTCATGTATGCTGCTAGTGCTAGCTGATCAACAGTGAACAGGCATGCATTGCCTACACGGAAAGGCAACTAAGTATTCCAGTATCAAACTGTCTACATCTTGTGAAAACAACAACATAGAAGTGAAAATTGTAATAGTCACCAGGAAAAGTCTTCACAAATGAAAGGATAAATTGCTTCAAACAAAAGAAACTGCATGTTTCAAGCATGAAAACATCGTGGCTGTGAATGAAAATGAACAATGGCCGACGTGAGTGAGACTATTCTATTTAGGCGACGGGGGTGAGCAGGGTCAAAGAATCAAGATAGTAATGGGAAAACGTGTCATTTTTCTTACGATGCTGTCAAGGGAACTCCAGTTTCCCATTGTTCTAACATCTTTTAATAGTTTTTTTATTATCTAAAAGTAATTTTACCAAGTTAAGTAACTAAATATACTCTCCTAACCTTTCTGTATTGGAGTTACACTAGGGTAGGGGCTTATACACGGATGTAATGCATTTTCTAAAATCCTCTGAAATCAGAAGGGGGGCTTATATACGAGCAGGGGCTTATACTCGGACGAGTACGGTATAAGGGTGACGAAAATTGATTTTGGCGCTCAAAGGGTTAAATCATGAGATGTCTGAATGTTAGAGTCAGGTGTCAATTCTATAATGAGCTGATCATTCCTTTGATGTTTTGTATCGGCAAGCTGCTAAGATACCAATATTTTTGTAACATTTGATGCTACTACTAGTCAAATTAAAGTACTACACCCTCTAGAGTGAAAGAATAAATTTTTGCTCAAACTTTCCTCAATGAAAGTTTCAACCATTCCCTTACCAAATCAAGAATAAAAATCAGGGGTCTCCGTGAAAAAATTTGGTACAAGAGGAACAAATTACCTGAAATTTACCGTTATTTGAAATTCAAAATAGCTGTTATCCCTGCCTTAACTCTATGGGAAAAAAATAAATTTGTCAATTTTTGAAAAAGTGAGACGCAGAAAATTTCGTATGCTTCATGAACTTTCAAATGAGTCCCCATGAAAGGTACCGGTAGATGAGAAGAGAATTTAAGAATTTAAATAAAGAGTCTGAATATCTGTTCCCGGGGTGCATTCTACCTTGGGGGCAGTGACTCTGAGAGAGATTTGAAAAATCATCAATGCATTTCATTTCCCCTTCACTGTAAGCTCAGTATGGAATAAAGAAATGGTTCTCACCTGCAGACTTTAACCCTTTGAGCGCTGTAATTTTCTCCCGCCAAAATTTTAGTGCAAAATTTTACCAATTTTTATGAATTCTTCAGTAAGTTTTTGATAATTTTGGACCAAATGGACATCACATTTCTTTGGCTACACTTTGTAATCAAAATTTTGGCAAAAATCTGAGAAAAATTGACTGGAGTTCATTTTATAAAAGGGACAAAAATAGACTTTAGCACTCAAAGGGTTAATGTGATTATGACAGGTACAGCGGAAGAGGAAAACTGGAAAGGTCATTTTGATAGTGGTCACACACAATCTACCTTATGTGTGTGAACATGATTCTGTAAGAACTGGCTTGATATCATTGGATGAGATGATGACTATACTTTAACCCTTTCCCCACCATGATTTGGCCAAACCATTATTATCACGGGTAATTGTGGACGTGCTCACTGGGAATAGGGGTGGAAGGGCTATAATGTGCACATATCACTGCACCATTAACAACCGCATATTATCATTATAAGCTTTCAAGTATCATTGCTAATGTTTGCAAAATATGCGTAATGCCTTGCAAGATATGACGCATAATGTTACAAAAGTAAATATAATCTCTTACCTGTTTCTTTCAATCTTGCTTTGCAGTATCAATTTATTGAAGCTGCCCGAATATCCAACCAAAGAGGAACTGAAGAACAGGTTGCTGGTGGCTCTGCAGTGTGGTAGTCAGGGATACGCCTTAGCTTAAATGCCCAACTTAGGGGAGCTGAACCAGAATTCTGCAATCTTATTGGTCAGAAATCAGCCTAGTTTATTTAACAGTAATAACATATTTGCATATAGAGGCCCCCTAGTAGTATGCTACATTTTATGTTGCAACATTGTAAACATATGTGTTAAAGACCCCCTAGTGATGTGTTCTTCCATAAAGTAGACCCCCTTTCTCGCTTGCAAGAGTGAGATCTGATATGAATATGAATGGCTGTCCTATTTTATGTAGTTCTGTTTTGTATAATTTGTATAATTGGTTCTTTTAATATTGTCATGCTTCCTTGAAACTGAATAACGTAACAAGACAAAATGATGTCGACCTCACGACTTTCTACAAACACCAGCCTTATTCAAGTCAAGGCTTGTACAGGTGCCAAGCAATGTCCTGGTATGGGACTGTCCCATGTACATAAACGCTAATAGCTTTTCAACGCCAACTGTCTGTGCCATCAAAGGGTTGCCACTTTGATAGTTCTCTGTCTGATTTATGTCATATATTTTCAAACTAGATGTAAAATGTACAGATTGTCCATGATCTCGTCGTTGTCCAAGTCAATGCCAGTTTGTGTAGTGTTCAAACTCTTGGCTGTGTGCACCTATTAATCCCTGTATTTGCAATGCTTTCTCTGCATCGTTTGGTAATCTTTCTCCGTTCAACCACCTTTTCTGTCAAAAAAGTATACTTTGTGGGAATCATTCATAGTTGACTGGACACAAATAGTGACAAAGAAGGGTTCTCCACACACAGGTTTCACTTTTTTCAGAAAGTGTAATCGCATACAAAAGTTTAACTAGTTCTTCCCTTGAGGGCGCCATCACATAGAGTGAGCCACCCCTTCCACATCAACAAAAATGAAAGAAGAGCTACAGCAGGTATTGCGCAAATTTTGACGACGCTGAACAAAATGCTCTAATGAGAAAGCACCTGGTTAAAAGTCAGGATTTACAGGCGAAAACCTTTCAGTGAACTTTCAACTCTAAATCTCCCCAAAAATCTTCCGTGAATTTTTACAAAAAGGTCAGGATTCCATTGTTTTTCTACACACAAGGATCTTTATAAATTTGGACAATACTTTTGCAGTTACACCAAAGGTAGATTCAAATCATTGGTCAGAGTACAATCTAGCATTTTATCAGTCACTCCTGAAAAGTCTACCAACACAGATGTTAATGTGCACTTCCATTTTCCCCTAGACTATTAATACTCCTTCAACAAAAAAATTATTGATAAATCATAGACAGATAAATTTTAGAGCGCTTTTTGCAGAGAATAAACCGTCTAAAACGTATCAAATGTGTTCCTTTGTTTTTATATACAGTTGATGTACTTATTTTTTCAAGAACCCAGTCTATGTCATCTAACTGTTTAGAACGAAATAAAAATATTTATGTTTACATGCTTTCGTCTGATTTCAATCAAATCAGTTATGATTTCAAGGAAATGGATTTGATATTTTTTGTGTCAGGGACAGTTATTATTCCAGATTAGTGTAAAACCATTGTTCCCTTCTTTCAATTTTTGCCATCGACTGTAAATTGAGAATCAATTTCTGTATACTTTGCCATTAGTGACAAGCCATTATAAATGGTACTTACGAACAGAGCATGGCTGTATACGTTGGACTGTCTGCAACTGGTAAAAGAAACATACTGTAATGAGATTACAAAGATTTCCCCAAGCTTTTTCAGCCATAGTGGGGCCTCTTTGTGCGAGAGATCTATCTCAAAATGTAAATGGCAGGTGTACGTATGTGTGAACGAAAAATACATAGCGGTGTGAGAATGTCTGGATCTCAAGAAACGTTACATAGATCATAGGTGTAATTTTTAAAGGGGAAGTTCACCAAGGATGATTTTTACATATGTGGTAGCTCTGTGGTCATTTACCTCAGAAAAGCTATTTTCACCATTTATAACTCGCCTGATTTTTTACGAAAATGATAAAAATAGTACAGGAAGTTGCCCATGTAATTTGAATCATGGGAAAAAAGCCCCAAGCTTGGAGCTTGCATCATGTGATATGGAAGGGACCATCTTTGGATGGGTATGGCTCCCACATTGTCCACTCACAGTAACACAGTAGTAAACAGCAACACAAAATCTGACAGTGGACAGTTTATTATAAGTGATTCATCGTTTATGCAAGGATACTCAGTATAAACAAAAGTTATGTAAATACGCACAGCCTGGTTAAAGGCGGAGCCTCCCTTTAAAAGGGCGCCAAGCTATGGCGGCGTTCATTGTGTAAGTGGACACCATACAGGCAGCATGAGGGCACAGGCTCCAGAAAATGCCACTTTTTAGTTTTTTTCCGACCGCTAAAACACTGACAGACTGCCAAGCGGTCAGCACGAAGCTGCTGCCGATCGAACCCTGTGGTTATATTCAAATTCTAACGTGACTCTAAGACGTTTTTTAAGGAAATTCGAGTGTGGTGCTGGGGAATAAAATGACCATTGGCAATTTGAACCGACCATCAATCAAACGGTTATATAAGCTCTGTTTGCAGGATTAGCAAAATGTGACAAAAGATTGAGATCAGTTTGTGTAATTAATGTTATAGAAATCAAACATCGTACTGGCCAAGTGTTTGACTGGGAGGAGAACTGCACTAATGCGAGAACCTGGGATTGAAAAGTGCGGCTTTAAACATGGGTCAGTGGACAATGCCATACCCATGGGAAAATGGTGCCTTCCATATCACATTATGCAAGCTCCAAGCTTGGCGCTTTTTCCCATGATTCAAATTACATGGGCAACTTCCTGTACTATTTCTATCTGTTTTTGTAAAAATCATGTAAGTTATAAATGGCGAAAATAGCTTTTCCGGGGTAAGTGACCACAAAGCTAGCACATATGTAAAAATCATCCTTGGTGAACTTTTTAAGGTCATGCCTTTTTGTGTGGCACGCTATCACAATGTGAAGAATGGTCTCAGTGTGTTGTATGAGGAAAAACGACTGTATTTGTGGAAATGACTGCATGTCGATGTATAAACATTCTCTGCACGATGTAAGTGTACCTGGGTACAGTATAGCATACAGCAATCTCTGAATTGCTTCTCATGCACACAAAGTTTGAGTGAATCACGAGGTGTTAACTAAAAACAAGACAGAAATTGTTCCCATCTGCTGAAGTTTAATAGACCATAAAACCAAATGAAGGCACTGTTCTCACTCAATAGTACAGTTAAATGTGACTTCCAAATTCTACATATATTCCTTCGAAAATCCCTGAACTCTAAACAGGCGTCCCCGTTTTCAAATACATTGATACAGTACCTGAATCTGAAGCAAAATATGCTGTGGTTTTGACAAAACAGGGTTTATCAAACAGATAACCGCTTAATTGTCGTGAAGTGTCAACTTCCACTGACTTGCTAGTTAAAACTTTAATTAAACGTATTCGGTCACCTGTTTTTAATAGCCAATCATAGGTTTTGCGCAGGTGGCCGCTTTTTAAAAAGGACGCCCCCACACGACCAGCCTTGGCATACTTAGTAGCGTCATCTGCATGAACTTTGACGTATCAAATATGGAGAACCGACAGCTACAGGTGTTACCGGGTAGTACACTAAGCCCCGCCCCTTTACCATATGTGGAATATGCAAATTTATGGTGACTGTGTACCTTTTACTCCATGGGCTTCAAAATGAGTCCCCATGCACAAGTGATAGACTGAAGGGATATTTTATAAGTTTGAGTTTGGAATATCTGTTCCCGAGGCTCATTCTACCTTTAAGCTAATGGATGGAAGACAGGTCAATTTCTAAAGTGTATAGTTTGTCCTACTGCCTTGGAATACCGCACTTATGATATTCTAATCAACTGGCTTATTATTGTGAAATGGGAAATTTAATTTTCCCCTCAAGGATGGTGGCCATTTTGAATTTTAAGTGTCGGTTAATATTAGGTAATTTGTTTCACATGTATCAAATTTTGCATGGTGACCCCTGATTTTTTATTCTTGATTTAGAAAGGAACGGTTATTAAGTTTCCAACAAGTAGTTTGAGCAGAAGTTTTCTTCTTTCAATTTCATAGTATACACTGCCTTAACAGCTGGCTTGGTTTCAACATTCCCACTCCAGTTTTCATGTACATGTATCCTGGTGCTACAACACCATTGAAAATAAAGGATTGCCCCATCACTTGCTTTATCCTGTTCATCCCCAATGTCCAGTAAACAGGTCCACACTCACTATTGAAAATGATGGCTTTGGGCAAAACCACTAGGGCGAAAGAGTAAGAATACCATTTAATAGTGGATTTTATCCACCATGTCCATGTGCCCATACATGTACCTTTAATATTCTTCTTTTGTAAAACCACAGCTGTCTCAAAGATAATACAGTTCATAGAAAAATAAAGACATCTACGAGAGAAAACAACGAATGCATTAAATAATTCTACCTTGGAGAGAAAAAAGAAAAAGTTGCTCATCAAACAATGCTGTGTTCACAAATTGAACGTGATGTCAATATTCCACAGGGTACTTCACACAACTGCCATTTGCAATCTTGAAGGATATACCCCATGAGTAAAGCAACATGGCTGACACATCTCTTTTGCCATATATGGAAATATGCAAATTTGCTGTTGCTGCGTGATTCTGACAGCATTACAATCTTTGTTGCCATGGTTTCATGAAATTTAGGCAGAGGATTACAGAAGATTTGATATGTCACAATTGGTCTAGCAAATGTAAATGCAGCCAGTTGAACCCCAAAATCAAAAGATGCCTCAACATCAAAAGAAATTTGAGCATACTAGTATTATCGTTTCTTAAAATATCTATCTTCCAAAGATGATTATGATGGTAAGTGAAGTACCTCCAGAATGCGCACACATCTGATAATTATAAAGATTTATAATTTCCCAAATTATATACAGATATTTTCCCTAATAGAGGAAGACATTTCTTTTATAACACTTAAGTTTTCTAAACCTCTTCAGATTGATCGTTCATCATTTGAATTAAAAACTATATTTAAAAGAAATATTTCTTTGTTCAGCTATCCCCTTTTTCTCTGGTTGAAATTTTTTTGCTCTCTCCCTGTGATTTTGCACACATCTCTTCTGTCTCTTTTGCTTCAAAGCATCAAGGATTGTCAATTAGCATAACATCAGTTCATTTGCATCTAATTTGCATGTAAATGAAAAGAACATAATCATGTCTCTGTTGGTTGATTTCTCTATTGATATGACGTAAATGATTCACTGCCAAGTACATGGAAAAGATGCAAACCATATTGTGTGTACATTCGTTCCAATTTTTCATTCTCTTCACAACACCACCTGAGGGCAGCATTCAATCAAAAGTGCATGATCACTAATGGCAACCACTCAGACATGGCACAGCTATTATCAAAGCATGATCCCTCAATCATGCGATAGAGGGACTGTGCTCAAAGCAATCTTTAACTCCATTTCTTATTCTTAACAATGCTCATGACTACCTTGAAGGAGTTTAAAAATCAGACTGAATGACAAGAACCATCACTATGAACACAATCAAAGGATAGACATACTGCAATTGGCACTGGAGGTATACGTACACAGAAACAAGTTGAACTTATATAATATATGGCCACGGTGAGGTTAACTGAGGCCACGAGTACACTATAGGCAGTGTATTTTAAACTAAATGTAAATAGCATCAGACTATTTCTTTCCAGAAAGAAAAATAGAAACTATACAAGTAGGATTGATCATATCCAAGTTTGAAAAAGACATGTTACGATTCATTTGAGTTGATGAAATAATCACTGTCCATAGCTAAGGCTACATCATTTGTACTGTACGTTCTTGTAAAGACAGAAAATTTTCCTGATGAAGAAAAAAGATTGAAAAAAACTGTTTGTGCAAGATTTACAGTCATGATCTTGACTAGTTTGCATTTTAAAGCATCCACCACATCAAAATAATACCAATAAATCTAATAAAAATCATCCGTTGAAAATGCAGTCGTCTCAATTTATTTTTTATATATGAATGTATTAAATGCTTCACTTTGAGGTGTGGAAACAATATTTTTCCCCCGACGACATGATTTCGATTACAGATACTGTATTGTTGCAGTAATTAAAGCATACATTAACAGCTTGAAATGTAAATCCTGCTAATTAGGTTCACAGATCTTTAGTACTGCAACAGTGTGTTGAAATATGCCGTAACAGAACTGCTATATCCAATGAGCACAGCACGCTGATACATCAATACGAAACATGATGTTTGATCGGTCAGTGACACACAGTTCTGTTTACCAACCAATCATAGCAGCTGTCTCTTAACAAGATACAACTGTACCTGATTTGCAATATGAAACATGACGTTTGATTGGTCAGTGACATACAGTTCTGCCTTTACCAACCAATCATAGCAGCTGTCTCTTAACAAGATATTGTACTGTTTGGTGGATCACTTCCAGGCACAGAATATTACTACTCTGAGATTCTGGGACAGTATATCTAAGGTTAAAACAGAATACTATCAAGCTGTATTGATCGATGTCACTTTGCATATGGAAGTGACACTTACCATCAAAACCAGATTGTTTTTTTATATTTCAGTGTCTAGATTGAAAATTGGCCATCAAAATCTTGCAAAACAATAAGGTTCATGCTATAAATTTGAAAGATATTATAAAGCACAGTTTTCTTGATTTGTTTTCATGGTTGGATCACCCGTAAAATATATGAGCCGGTTCACATGTGATGCATCTTTGCACTGGAGTAGGATAATTAACAAACAAATAACATGATGCCATAGCAACAAATGTGTTTGTTTCATCTCATAATAACTCTCCATAGTTGCTGTGAGACATCTTATTGATGAATAATTCACTATGTAACAATTTCACCTGAACTTTCAACTTTTTATGAATCAGACACTACGAAAATGTTTTGCAAGATTTTGATGACTGCAATATCATTGTCAATATTGTGGTTAATCCCTACTATTGAGATAGTCTCTGATGAGTTTCTCCTTTTCAAGTCGTCTCTTCTTGGCTTCAAATTCTTTTCGCTGTTGCAATATTTTCAACGCCATAATTTCTT
Source organism: Ptychodera flava (assembly GCF_041260155.1). Classification (NCBI taxonomy): domain Eukaryota; kingdom Metazoa; phylum Hemichordata; class Enteropneusta; family Ptychoderidae; genus Ptychodera; species Ptychodera flava. Next base: position 26,638,202 of record NC_091937.1, on the reverse strand, counting down.
CCTTGGCTCTGCGAATTACCTGATCTTCGTTGGTGTACTCTTCGGGTTGTGTGTTGTGATTGTAGTAACCGTCTTTCACAGAATATCTGCTGGACTCATCTCTGCTTGCAAAAGAGTTTCGCCGTGCCAGGATGGTTTTGATGATGAGCTCCCGTAGTTTTGGGTCCAGTGCTTCGTTAAAGAGAGGGTCAGGGTCCCCTTTGTAGAAATCATGGTTGTTGAGTCTCGAATCGGGGCCCACGTCGTCGTTGTACGGGATTTCGTTGCCGTCAGCATCAATAACAACACCATTGAAGCCTTCGTCTGTGTTGATCTCATCCCCCACTATGTTATTGTCCATGTTTGGCGGCAAGTTGACACCAGCTGCCAGGTTTTGCAATTCAATGACGATCTCTTCGTTAGATGCCTGTTCACCATTGTAGATATTCGCGATCGTGTCAGGATCACCTTTCTCTGCGTCTTCCGGGTGAACTGCCGTGTTGTCCAGAGGCGTACTTGTCTGCTTGCTGTCTTCGTCTGACTTCTCACCAGATTTGCCCCCGGCATCAGCATCAGATTCTGGCCTCACTGGATCTTTGGTTCCGTAGAAGGTCAGGCCCCATTCGGTCAACTTGGCTTTCGGTTGCTTTTGACCTCTCGGCATTGTTTCCGGCTTGATAGGCGGCATGTACATTTGGATCTCGGGATCCGGAACATATCGGACTTCCAAAGTCCACTCTCCGATGGGATTCTCTCCCCAGTTGTGAACAGTCATGAAGGGCCAGTCTGTAACCCCTTTGTCGTCCTCATCCCACTTACGGGTGGACAATAACGAGGATATCGTTCCACTCGGCGAGTAGAGAAACAAGCTGATGTCGCCACGACGCGGTGATTCAAAACTGATGTGAGCTTGCGTGTGTTCAAGGTAGACCACAGAGCAGGCGTCTACCTGCATTGTGATATTTGTAGAATCACCCCTGGCCACCTCACTGAAATGATATGGTAGGAAAAAAAGAAATATTTTATTACCAAAAATCAAATGTAAGAAAGATTAAAAGACAATGCCAGTAATGGCAACACTTTCTGCCAAAAAGATGCCTTAAGTAACGTTAAAGAGCCTTGGTCATTGGCCAATTCCTCCTGTAGTTAGCTTGTCTTTTGTGTGCCTTTGACTCTTTTAACTTCTTTTCATTGAAATATGATACACCGTGTGCTTAAGGTAGTATGTGCCTCGAAAGTGAAAGACTTAAAACTTTGGCTCAAACTTTCCTCGAGAATCTTTCAACCATTTTCTTTCAAAATCAAGAATAAAAATCGGGGGTCACTGTACAAATTTTGGTACTAGAGAAACAAATTCCCCAACATTTACCGAAATTTAGAATTCAAAATGGCCGCCATCCCTGTGTTAACTCTATGGTGAAAAACAAAATTTTTGATTTTCAAAAAAAACTATGACGGTGAAAGTTTTCCTTTCTCCAGAGGGTTCAAAATGAGCCCCCACAAGTGGTACATCAGAAAAGAATTGGAATGGTTTGAGAGTCTGAATATCTGTCCCCAAGGCACGTTCTACCTTAATGGAAGAGTGAGATCAGATATCTGTTGAACACTATGGTAGACACAGCCTTCATTACAACTGATTTATGTAATTAAAATAAAAACTTCCCATTACAATCTTTGTTAAAACATGACACGTACACTGTGTAATAATGGGAGCGTGAAATCAGATATATCCCTTAGAACACTGATGTTGGACACATCTTCATGCCCGCTCATTTATGTAATTTAAAAACTTCCCAATGACAATCTTTGGTAAAGTACTACCTGTTGGCAATTAAGTTAAACAAAAATTTCTGCTGTGTGCATATATATTCATCTACTTCACACAGACAACAACTATGGGTAGACTTCTGGTGGAGGTACAATAGACTAAGACAGCAGATACAGCCTGGCAAAGGTGTATGCTACAAAGTTATAAAGTTGTAATGTCAAGACTGCAGAAGAAAGCCTTTACGTCCATGGTGTTTTGGCGGTGTGACCAGGAATTGTTTTAGGTAGGTAGATATTTCCAATGCTTTCAATATCATGTTTCAACTATTAAAGTTACTTCAGCTGCCTCTTGAGAGAGGAAATATTTCTTTAACCCATTCACCACCGTGGTTTGGTCCAAACCCATTGTTTTCCATGGTAAATCTGGACCTCTATACAGGGAAATGGGGGTGACAGGTTTAAACTGTATCAAGAGGAAACTATAGCAAGAATCGGCAAAATTACCCAAAATTTCCAAACAACTTCCAACACTATCGACAGTAGTCTTGCAACACTTAACCTTTTCACCACTATGGTTTGGCCCAAACCCACTGTTATCAATGGTGAGTGTGGACCTATTTACAGGGAATTGGGGGTGAACAGGTTAAACAAAGCATTGGCTTTAACACAACAGCTGTAATACTTACATGTTAAATTTCTTCCTGGGAGCTTCACAGGTTAGCTGGGGACCGACCTTTTCCCATGTGAGGGCCAGCTCAACCATCTTGCTGACGTCCAACAATCCAAAGCCAAATTTGTGATTCAGGTGAAAGCCAGCCCCGTTGATGTACCAGCCTTCTTGGGTCGGGTTAGGGATGTTACAGCCACGGGTGACGATGTGTTGAAGATCCCGCCATGTCAAGTTGGGACTGTGGAAACAAATTTCGAGGTGATTACGTAAAAGCTATTCACAATGGAGGCATTCACAAATATTTGGAAGCTACATAAAATTTTTTCCTCTTCATTAGAAATATAGAATATTTACATCTGATCAAAAATCATCTGTTCATGATTTCTCAAAGCACATTATGCAAAACCTCAGTATTATATGCACAAAAATACCAAACACTGAAATGTAAAAAAAAATTTCTGACTTTATCAACTCCCAAGATGATCCAAAATTTTCATTTGAGGATCACTAATGGTACAATACTACTGATGGTGATATGAAAACATTTAGTCATCAGGTCATAAACGGTTGTTTTAATACTTTGCTGTGGACCTTGGAAATCTTTGACAAAGACATGTATGGCAAATGACGTTCCAATGCTGTAAATCATGTCTTTTTGGCTAGCATCCATTTTTAGCACATTTAGCTAAGTCTGTCAATTTGTTGAATCAAGATGCTGCTCATTTAAGGTATACTGTCACCTGTTCCAATTTTGCCACCAGTTACCATGGAAAGAGAAAATCTAACCAATCACAGATTTTAAGCGTGTGGCCATGTTTTAAAAAACAGCGCTCTCACATGGGCATTTTGAATACCAAGGAACGCTCCTTTGACCATATACGGGCATATTTAGATTACAGGTGACTGTACACCTTTAACCCATTCACCCCTAATTCCCAGTAGACAGGTCCACAATTACCATTGATGACAATGGGTTTGGGCTAAACCATGGTGGTGAAAGGGTTAAACTTTTCCCTGTATTATGGTTCGGATATCTTTTGCGCTAACTTAAAGACCTGCTGATTGCTATGCAAATCCGAAAATGCCAAAAAAAAGCCTGCAGCTAATTCAAAGAGTTTTGACAGAATGTCAGACAGAGAGATGACTGATTGATGCGGATATTTCAGTCTGGGAAGGCACACCTATCTCGACACCTCCAGATTAAACTGTCGCTGACACCATGATGACCAAAAATAACTAATGAACAACGATACCTTTTTAATTTTTAGCTCGGTATGTAGGAGAAAAGAAAATTTAGAAAATAACAAGTTTGGAAGATTTATTCTTACTTTGCTTCCAGGACGACGGCAAAAGATCCGGATGCAAATGGCGCTGCACTGGAAGTTCCTGTGAAATGCTCTGTGCATTCATGATTCAGGTCTGTGGTTACCTTGTACATTTAACAATAAAATAAAGTGTATCAGATTGGCCAGAATAACATTAAAATTTTAAAGAGAAAACCAGTCATTTTAACTACTGCGTAAATATACACCGTTATGATATATTCACAAGCATTTTGACAAGTTCAATATATAGTTTGACAGTATCATGTACAGTGGACTTTTGTAGGAAGTAGTAATTGATCCTACCAGTTGCAAACAAGGAATTTTCAAAACATTTTTTAACTTTGTTTGCTTTGCCATAATACCTTATGAACTTTAGCAAAGCATGCATAATATTAATATTGGAATAAACAGTGGGAGTAAAGCAACTTAATAAGTACATACATGAACTTTGAACTTACCACCCAGTTCTCAGCTGACATGGTCAGGGCTCCTTCAGGTGGATTGTGGGTAGAGCCTACTAAAGTGACAGCCATGACTGGGGAGCAAGACTCTATGAAGAAAGCACTATGTCCCTGGCCAGTGATGGCACCGATAGCAATGGTGTAGATACTGCTGACGTAGCCATCAGCAGCACAGTCGTCATCTGTCAAACCACCATTGCCAGATGCCCAGACAAAGATACTACCTAGTCCACCACGACCCTGTAAAAAATTATGAATTAATAGTTATACAGAGAACAGGCAACAGATATTGAGACTCAAAATTTTCCAGTTCTTTTCTGATGTACCGCTTAAAGATTACAGCTCTTGAATTGAGAATTGGATATAGTTTTTTGAAAATCGAAAAATTAAATTTTCCCCCTGGAGTTAACAGAGGGACGGCAGTCATTTTGAATTTCAAATATCGGTAAATATTACATAATTTGTATCTTTAGTGCAAAACTTTGCATGATGAGCCCTGATTCTTATTGTTTATTTTGTGACAGAATAATTAAAAGTTATTTTGAGGAAAGTTCAAGCAAAAGTTTCAGTCTTTCACTTTCAAGGCACATGCTACCTTAGCGAGCAACATTTACACGTTACATAAGCTAAGAAATGCATGGTTGTGCTTATTAATCATCGGTTTGTCTTGTTACATGAGAAAATCTTACCTTCTTTCTATTTAATACTTACTTAAAAAGTGTGATGTAGACCTTTATTTACAAGAAAGCATTACACTCAAAGTTACTTAAAATTCAAGAAATTTCAGCAATTAGCCATGAACTTTTAGGTCCAAAATATCATTTTCACAATATCCATTTTACAATATATAATTTTAACAACGTAGTATTTTCATGATATCAAAGTATCTTGTCACTTTGAAAATTGTGGGCGGATTATCAATTTTCCAGGCCTTTCCAGGGTTCAGTTTCATTTTCAATGACTCTTCCAGGATATTCCAGAAATGTACAGACCCTGTTATTATTATTTATTATCCATTTATGTACATATTATAATGCAAATACATCTGAATGATGAGATGTCTGCACAAAACCTACCTTCATAGCGCCATCCTTCAGAGTCTCTGCTGTCATTTCACTGGGTCCTTCAAATGTTTCGCCATCGTCTTGCGGGCCCCAGCAACAGTTATAGATGTCCACATACTGGTAGTTGTAGCTCAGGGCTGACGATTCAAGAGCATCTGTGATTGGTCCGTCCAGAAGTCGGATACCTAAATCGCAAGGACAGAGAAACCAATAACATTTATCAAATTAAAGCTCACGGCTGAAGATTCAAGAGCAGCTGTGATTGGTCCATCCAGAAGTTGTTGGATACATAAATCCAAAAGACAGAGAACTCATAATATTTATCAAATAAAAGTGCTGTTACTTAAATTCAAAGTTATATTTGACAATAATTACACATTTACAGGGATTACATATGTATATTTACAAAAATCTAGGTTTGTTTTCCAAGCTGTTCACCCTGATCCGTTTAAATACGGTAGGTCCATGATCACCCTTGATAACAATGGGTTGGGGTGGAACCATGGTGGTGAAAGGGTTAAATCAGACATCAGCAGTCTGCTTGCCTTTTCAAGGTCTACCAACGTACTCTGTTTATGCGTCAACAAACACAGTGTTCAAATTTGTGACAAAAATTATTGAAATATTCACATGACCAAGGGGACCCTGCTAAAAGATACAGAAAGACACTTGGATGGTAATATGGTAATACCCTTTTCTGGGGACATTCAAATCATATCCATACCTAGACTCACTTAGTTAAAGTATGAAAAGCGTGTCGTACTCTGTTGCTCTACAGTAACAGAAAATATCTCCAGCGCCGTTTTCACTGACATGTACTCTTTGATTTTGTTATCCCGTATTGATAACTGATTGATTTGTTTTGAAAATAATCGTGTTCAGAGCCTAAACTGTCTACTTGGCAGCCCACAGAAAGATGATAATAGCAATATCCCTAGGCATACACCATCTGAAGATAGAAAGAAATATCATGCACATCATTTAAAAGTGATAACATTCCTAGTTTCACTGGATCATTCTCAAGAATGAGTAACACAAGAGAAAAAGTAAATCTAGATAATATGAATGGATGAAAAGTAATGTCTGTGTACTGACCTCCCAAGCTGACACCGTAGGCTACGCCAACACCACAGATTTCATTGTTGGCTTCTGCCGCTACCTCCCCTGCACACTTAGTACCATGGCTAGAAACAGTAACACACAAGAATGTCAGCTAACACTAGATGGCGCTATCCTCTGTTAGTATACCTTTGTGCCATCTTATGGCTCAAATTTGTTTTTAAAAAGTAATATATATACAGTCAACCTGTGTACAGTGGTCACACAAGGGACCATGGAAAAGGGACCACTGTATGGAGGTTGCATTTCTATAGAGGGTTGGTGTGGCATTACTTTGGATGCCGATGGTGTACCGAGTGGTGAAATTTGGGAAAGATAACAGTAAAAGTCATCGTTGATGACCACAGTCCCCCCTTGTTAATGGGTATTTTGATTACAGGTCCTCAGAGAGGATAGAGTCCTCTTCATTAGGTCTGTGATAAAAATACTTTTGAATGAATTCGCTTGATACATGTCTGAGTTATGGTTTAGGACATGAAAACATCGTAATAAAATGGTCGCACAGTGGCCATATTGGATCGCATCACAAAACAAATTGATGTGCATAGCTATGACATTGGTCGATGTCCTTGTACCAACTTTAAATAAAATCGGTTGAAACATGCGGATATGCCTGAGAAATGGCTCTGTACATGAAAAAATCGTAATAAAATGGCCTCCTGGCGGCCATATTGGATCGTATCACAAAACAGATTGACGTGCATATGTATGACATAGGTCAATGTCCTTGTACCAACTTTGAATAAAATTGGTTGAGATATGCCTGAGTTATGGCTCTGTACATGAAAAAATCGTAATAAAATGGCCGCAGAGCGGCCATTTTGGATTGTATCACAAAACAAATTGACGTGCACAGCTATGACATTTGTCAATAACCTTGTACCAACTTTGAATAAAATCGGTTGAAACGTGCCTGAGTAATGGCTCTAAATTGTAATAAAATGGCCGCCTGGCGGCCATATTGGATCGTATCACAAAACAAATTGACGTGCATATCTATGACATTGGTCAATGTCCTTGTACCAACTTTGAATAAAATCGGTTGGAACATGCCTGAGTAATGGCTCTGTACATGAAAAAATCGTAATAAAATGGCCGCCTGGCGGCCATATTGGATCGTATCACAAAAAAAATTGACTTACATATCTATGACATTGGTCAATGTCCTTGTACCAACTTTGAATAAAATCGGTTGGAACATGCCTGAGTTATGGCTCTGTACATGAAAAAATCGTAACAAAATGGCCGCCTGGCGGCCATATTGGATCGCATCACAAAACAAATTGATGTGCATCTGTATGACATATGAAGTAATCCTTGTACCAAGTTTGAATGAAATCGCTCCAGGCATCTCTAAGATATCTGCGTGAACGGACGGACGCACGGACGCACGCACGGACGGACGCACGCCGGACATGACCAAACCTATAAGTCCCCCCGGACGGTGTCCGTGGGGACTAATAATAACATTCAATATCATAAATCTCTGAAAATCATAAAACTCGCTTTAAATTTCTGAAACACTAGTGATGCAGGTATAAAAATAGGTAAAAAAAAATACAATCATTTCTTGCTTTCATTCTGAGAATTTGTTGACAGAGGTCATTCAGAGTCCGATATGCTGACCATTACAAACAGGTTTTGTACCAAATTGGAGCAATTACATGTGGCCACTGACCACACCAGACAGGTAGTGGTTCTGTGGAGGGCCTTTAACATGTTCAATGTTACAGGACTACCACAGGGTGACCACTATAAAGAGATGACCGCTCTGTAAGAGTTACCATTAAGACAGGTTTGACTGTATTTCTTGCTGAGGTTTGAAGAGTATAGGCTGGACATCATCTACATTATCTCAATGCATACAGTTCATTTGAAATAAGATCCCTGTCAAGATTGTTGAGATGTTGTACACATGAAAACAGCAAGCAGTCCTGTCCGGACAGCACCATCAGAGAGCTGAATACATCCATCTGCTTTGGTATGTACAGATGTAAGGGTACATGTACAATGCAAAACAAGAGCAGCTACAGTAAGCCTTTTATTCATACAGATCCCAGATTTTCATACACGCTCTAATTTTGACACACTCACTGCTAGAATTTCAAAGCCAACAGGAGGAAGGCTTGTACTCAGCAAAAAGTACCATTCATGCCAATTGTGTAGTATAAACAAAATGACTATTTTTCTGAAATCAAAGGTAGCTAATGTTTTTGCCATAGTGTAAAGGAGTTACTTTTCTTTTTTCTTTAAGGAATTCAAAGGGCACCTTTTAAAACTTCATGATTGAAAACAGCGTACATAACTTGTCACATTAACACATAGTCAAGTCTATACGACAAACTTGATTTTATGTGGCAAAGTCAACAAGTGGATTTGATCCATTACGACATTCATTAAGGAAACTTACTCATTTTCTCCCATGAGCACTGGGTTATCATCTGGATGGGGATCCAGATCTCCGTTCTCCTGGGTCGGACTAGTACTGTATGGATCAGTGATATTGTTGAAATCAAAGCTGGCCTTCAGATCCTATAGTGGACGAAGAAAAGGGGATTTCAAGATAAAATGGATCAGTCCAGCTGGCAAGATTAGTGAACATGGACAAAAGATTCTCATTAATCATCAGTAACCTAAGGGGGTCATTAAGACCGATAATCCATATATGCCGATCTGATAAGGTTAATGGTCCTGTACTTTTTTTAGCAATTATTTCTTGAAATGGTGTCAGCCGATAAGTTTTGTTATTGCATTATCACCGATTCAGTGGATAACATGTATAGTGGCATCATCACTACATTGAATTTCCCTCTGAAAGATTACTCAATGTAAGTCTCAGATATCAAGAACGAAAAATTCAAATAAAAAGATCTCAAGCATTTATGAACTTAAATGAAAATGTAATGCTGTAACACAAAATATATGAATTGGCATGTCCACTCACAAAATTATCATCAAGATCAGGATGGGTGCCATCAACACCTAGGGAAAAATAAAAAATATATCATCTTAGTTTTGAGTTCAATAATAACATAATTGACCCTCAAAGAGTTTCTAATTTATGGCTATAATGATATTTTCAATTATTGTCAAACTATTTCAAACATTGCCTGACAAACATGTAATATTCCTAAAAATATCAATTCTACTAAATTTATAAATGTTGATGCTTTTTATTATGAAATATTTAAAGCCACTCCTGCTATCAGTGGGCTGTTAAATTTGGGATCGAACACAGCAATCAGCATGACTCTGAAACTAGCCGAATAGCAGTAACTTGATTCTTTCCAATTGGTAAGGTGAGACCTATTATTGTATGCTGTCTAATTGCTGAAATGACCTGATGGTGTTAGAATTGAACTGACAAAGGAAAACACTAATTATCAGTAAATATGCATTAATGGTGATTTAGTACTGCCCAGTATGGTTAACCATCGTTACCAAAAACGAGTCATGCATACGTTTCCATTGATTATAACCTTAATTAAATTGACATGGCACGTCTGCAACAGTGTTTTTCACACACTAATTGCACAAAAATTGGAAGTTTAATGGGCGAAAGGACGTTATCAAAGTAGAACATATGCTCAATGGTGTTGTGAAGTAGTCTCGATAATGCGAGTATCATTTTGAATCATACCAGAAAACACAAGGACATTACACAGCTCCCATAACGTTGAACACGAATTATCGCAAAAACTACTGCGTATACAACACTGTTTCACAACACTTTTTATCACCTGAAAGTCATGTTTGGGTAATTGTCAATATATGTGATCATGCATAAAGATGACACCCAGTTGGGGAAATTGTCTCCTTGCAATATTATTATAGACGGATGAGACATTTATCAAAATAAAGACCAACAAACCAAGTGACGGGTTACCATAGAGATGAAGATGTACAATGTAAACAAAACATGCACTTAATAGTTACAGCCAAACAAACAAACAATTAAAATATGCAGATTGCATTTTTTAAATAAATGATTACAAAATTTGAGCTCAGGTGTTTGTAGCTGAAATTTTAATATCAGTTTCAACTACGCATTGTCAAGAAGACACATTTCTCCACTCACTTTTAACTAATCAACGCCCAAACACTAGACACTGATTTGTTTTTTTACTTCAAAGACTGGCCGTAGGATTTTATGTTTGGTTTCACAGGAAGTTATCCTTAATTAAATATTAGTGACTGACACAAATAGTTTCATTCAGTGTGTACAAGCATACAACTTTTCACGTAGAACAAAAAATACAGTAGCAAGCATCTACTATTTGTTAGACTATAAACATACCACAAAAAAATGAAAAATAATCTGTAAAACAAAGATAGATTAATTAATACTTTGAGCATATGGAAAACAAAACAAAAACACTACTATGAAGATATATCCTTCAAGATATTCATTATGTACTTACTTACATGTATGACACAAAATCCTTTCTGTGCATTCAACAAATAATCATACATAATATGTAAATATGGCGGTAGTGAACAGATTTACATACACTGCCTGCTGTTGACATATACATGTACACCACTTATTTAGGTATATCTCCCAAATGCTTATCTATCATATTGGAAACTTGAAGGCACCTAATCACATGACTGTCATGTGACTGACACATGGTGAACTCCCCCATGTTAGGACACAATAGTGTAGTTTGAAATTTATGTGGATATCTTGATTAATTAGCCATTTGCTATTTTATCCCCCAACCCTCCACTCACATATTATTTTGCATATCCGATATGATTTTCAACTTTTTTCTTGTTCAAAACAATACAATTTTTTTATATGGAGTTGGATTATGAAACAAATTTGCAGTGGCAGGTTTTACACACACTTAAATTAACTTGACACATCTTACTGAGATGTATAGTGTTCAACTACTTTGTCAGCAGAACTAAGATTTCTGTATTTTGCCTTTGATTACAATGCAACTGTACAGGGAAACAAAGGCGACAAAGTGTTTACTTTATCAGAATAAACAGAAATATGAAAGAGGTATAACAAACACAGACAATTTTTCAGATGCTGCAAGCAAACTTTACAATCAAGTATTGTTGGAACAGTTGAGGATCAATTGTTTTAGTTCAGTCGTGAGCATTTTGCAGAGACTACAAAGAGGCAGTAGATTCACATCTTACCATCATCTACGATTGTGACTTTGACCCCTTTTCCAGTATAACCAAGTTTCCATGCAGGCACCAGGTTCAAGTCCATTCCGGCTGCAGCACCTCCTTGCCCTGTACTGTGCTGTGAAACAGAATCAAATTCAATGTCACATTTTCAGAGGTGATTTGGTCACTTGTTTTGTGGGATGGATATCGAGGATTATAAAAACCCCAAATTTTGCATTTTGGTGACTGAAAATTGGTCAATAACGATGAGCCTAATTTGCTGTTTCATTGAAGAAAAAAATGTGTCACTTTTTTAACTGAATCAATATACAAAATTGAAACAACAAACATATCGCTTTTACTGACCATTTTAGCTTTCTTGAAATCTCATTTCAGTTTAGTATTTCATTTTGTTTTGCTTTGGTTTGACATAAATGCCAAAACTTTACCTTTCCTGAAAACATTGTGACAAAATTTGAATCAAATGTCCTCAATTATATACTTAGTTCTCCTTACCAAAGTGTTTTAGTTTTGTCTGAAACAATCAAAATGCAAGTACATCAAACTGAAACAATCAAAATACAAGTAAACCCAGCTGAACCAATCAAAATGAAAGTAAATCCAACTGAACCAATCAAAATGCAAGTAAACCCAACAATGAGTGAATGGTTTACAACCTGAAACACTCACCAGATACCACTGTTTAGGGTACAATGGATCATTAAACGGCATATTGAAATCATCACCAGTGAAATCCGGGGAAAGAACATCAACATGAGGGATAACAGTTTTCTGTGTTTTGCCGGGCGTTCCGTCCGCAGTATCCTCTGTCAAATCTTCCACTTCAGCGGCTTCCAGTTTCTTCCGGATGATTTCAATTTTGCGCATTCGATCCAGGATCATCTGTTCTAGTTCCTTGTTGGATCTTTTGACTCGGACTTTCAGTTCTTGTTGTACAGCTGATACAACCTGTTGTATATGAGAAAACCAAGTGAGTACATTTCATGTCAGACTACTTCATTAACCTTTCGAGAGCTGTAATTTTTCCCGCCAAAATTTTAGTGCAACATTTTACTAATTTTTATGAATTTTTCTCTAATGTTTTTGATAATTTTTGACAAAATGGACATCACATTTCATTAACTACACTTCTTTATCAAAAAAAAAATCTGAAAAAATTTGACTTGGGTATATTCTAAAAAGGCGACGAAAAATTGACTTTGGCGTTCAAAGGGTTAAGCAAGACATTGTTTCTGTGAAGGCATAAGCTTTTCATCTCGTTAGAATCTTTGGAGAAATAAGTAACATTGTGCAAGTTTTATCAGTGATTAAGGCCAAATAAATGTAACTGTCTTTTTCAGAAATGTATGAAATAATACTTTGATTATTAAAGAAATTAAATCTTGCTGGTAATGTTCGTCCTGTATTTGGCCAATTGAGTTTTATTACACTTACAATATCTCCAAAGATTTGAGAAATTCAACTTCAAAACAACTAACAAAAGGGCAAATGGAATGTTTAGATTGAAGTACTGGTAGTACCAGTGTTTAAAGCTATTCAGATTTTCAATGACGTCTGCAAATCACTGGAAGAGAGTGGGATTGACGAAAACACTTGAATATTTACTCAGATTACAATGAGGAATCAAACCAACCCTTTCATACCCATGGTTTGACCCAATCCCTTTGTTTACTATAGCAAAGTTGGGTCAGTACATTGAGTAATGGGTGCAAGAGGGGCAAAATAACAGGGTGAGAGCTTACCATAGGATGGGACTCTAACAATTCAGTCAAATCGTCAGCTGTACGTTTGGATCTTCTGGATTCACCAGCGTGCAGAAAATGATATTTTCTGTCATGATTACCAACCTGCATGAGAGATTCAGTCAATAGTCAGGAAATGTTCTCAACTTCTACTTACATGTAAGTTTAATGAACCCCTAAAAGTACATTCTTTTGAATCACAGATGTTAGAACTTAGAAGAGCATATCGCCACTAGTACATTTGGCAATCTATCTTTCTTGACACAACCAATTATACAGAGTACAAATAATGTAAATACTTGAAATTCATCACTATGACAACAAAGCAGACTGTGGCATATGTGTCACTGCCAAAAAACTTGTTGCTACAGCCAACCACAGACCATGATATCACTAAGGACAAGGTGGATTACTACATATTGACAAAAAATAGTATTTTGTTTGCTCTTTGATATGCTTTTATTGACATTAATAGCAAGCACCACTTATTAATTCATTGAAAAACTGTACACTGAATGTTTTCAAAGTTAAAATGATACGCTGTTTTTTCTTTGAATTTCTCTGATTTCCAAAGAGTTGTATTTTTTTTTACTTCAAAGCTCATTTTTGAAATGAATGTTAACCTCACTGTTTTGAACATGGGTACATTTTACTGATGTCTCAGCGTATTTGTCTCAAATCTGTACAAACTGTTGACAACTACAAACTCAACAATTTTCATGTAGCATCGATAAAAAGCCATGAATCATGCCATCTATTTACAAACGGCAGGAAGCAATGAGACCAGATCTCTGATCCAGAGTCACTCCTTTATTTTTTTTAAATATTGTTTGCTGTAGGAGACGTATCTCTGAATAAATTAAATACTTTTCAATTTTTGAATTTTTTTTTAACATTTTTTTTCTTTCGTATAACTGAGAAAAATCTCTGTCATCAAAACTGTGCTCGTATGCACATTCAACCCTTTCACCATAATGGTTTAATCCTACCCCATTGTTTTCTATGGCTAAGTTGGACCTCGACACCAGGAAATGGGTGACAGGGTTTAAATATAATGTTCATAACTTTTCACAAGAATTTTCAGTTTTTGTCAGTTTTAAAATAACTATTAATTGTCACACACTAATAAACCTGCACGCTATTCCACATTGATAATGGCAATCAATCAAACCAATAAAGCAACTTTTATTCCTTTTATAACAATTTAAATAATGCTAAATAAGGTTTCGTCTCATAAAGAGTTATAGAAATATTCAATATCTCATGTACAATCTTATTTGTCACTCTAAGCACATCTCTGGTAAAAAAGATTACATTATTTCCTACCAGTGCTTTGCAAGGCTTGGGACAGACAACAGAAATAAATTAATCCTGGAAATCATTTTAATAAACACAACAGCAAAGCTAAGAATCGGTGAATTTTACTGGTGTGTGTTAAAAGCAAAAGCAAAGGGTCAGGTTGACCTGAATAATCAGAAGACCCCTAGAAGAACAAGAAGAAGGTAGATTTTGACAACAAAAATTAAGATAAGTTTGGTATTTGCTCTCTTTGTGCTTTCCTGCATGGCTTTCCTTGAGCCTTGCTTAAAAAAAAAAACAAAAAAAACTACACTGCATTATTTTAAGCTTTTCAGACGATGACGACAAATTACCGTACAAGCAAGGAACACGATGTCTTATACTATACTGAACACCCTACATGTGACGCTATACCCTTTTGTAGATTTGATGACGTGGCTTGCAAAAGAACTGATCCCTGACGGTGATTTACATCACAAAAGGCACTGACGCATTCGACACAAGTGACTAATCCAAACAACAGTATCGCCAGGGCAAACACTGCTTTGGTCAAAACAAACATGCTAAATTTAGAATAAAATGGTTAGTGGCAGAGAAAGTGGTGTGGATATACTTAAAGCCCCAACTCAATTATCAGATTTATCTAATATAAATATTATTTCCTTGATAAAATATTCAATGGAAAACAAAAGAATGACAAACTGTTAATGGGCTGTTGACACATTCGCTAATGCGAGAACCTGGAATTGAGAAGGGCGCCTTTAACAGATTGTCTTTTGAGTTCTTCACACCGGAAAGATTATTTGAAGTATTAGACTATTTAGAGCTATATCTGCTTATGTGCAGCACATAATGCCCAATGTTTGTGCACTGACACATATGCTGTTTTGTTTCATATTTCTACCTGGTTTACACACACTGTATGGTACTGAACGATAATTTTTCATCATTTTGAGATTGACATTTTAATGACATAAAAATGATGTGTAACTGATATGAAAAATCAACGTTATATGCCGTATTATGAAGGTTAAAATGGAATTACATTTTTGTATCTTGTACGTACCTAAGATATGACATGTCCTACCAGTAATAAAGTATGCAAAAAATGTCATTATAATAAGATGGGGAAGGTATGACAATCAGTTTGTGGGAAATTTTCATTTTTTCAAAAATTTTGCAAATTGTTTTATGCACTTATGGTTTACTGTTCATTCAAAACAGATAATGTACATGTAGCTGAAGGAGTGGTGGCGTTTGTGTCTTATTTTGCTGAAACAGCAAGACATGCTGGTTTTTTTTCTTTTCCACCTGAAAAAAGTGGATTTATTTACTTGAGACTAAATAATTGATAATTTTTCATGTTTCATAGGTTTACACTTTGATGATGGCAAAACAATACTTATTTGGATAAATGTTTTAAAACTACAAGACAATTTTTTTGGCTTATAAAAATGGAATTACACATTTTTTTGGGTCCAGTACGTGAGATACATATGTACACGGAGAAGTCTGTATTATGAAACCTATGTAAACGTAATCCATGGAAATCAGCTGGAAGCGAGGATACTTGGTGTATGGAAAATTCAAATTTTTTAAATGAAATCATTTTATACTCTTAACTTACGTTAACCACTGTACATATAGAATGGGTAAAGAGCATGAAGGGTGATGTAACCACCAGTTTATAGTAGACAGCTTCAATTCAAACATGAAAAATTCAAATTTTATAGACTTGACCTCTAAGCCTTTTGTAAAAGACAAAACCATGAAAAAGCAGCTTTGTCTCTGGACTTTTCTCATATCTGCACTAAAGTGTGCAATTTAAAAAAAATTCTGAAAGGGAACATTTTCTCTCATAGACAATGAGAAGCAGCTACAATGTATAATCTTGGTGTGTTAATTGTTCATGCCATACTATAAAACAGACTGCTAGCCTACACAGGTTTATGAACATGAACTTACCTTTTGTAAGAAGGCAAAGCCATGGGTGGCAGCTATGTCCCTGGCCTGTTGTTCATCTCCGTTGATGGTCACAACCCACTCATTGGTGTATTCGATTTCCTTGGCGGCAGCATAGTGCAGTGCGACTGTTAGCAGTACCAGTAATAGTGGTACTGTGGTTCTCATGCTATTTCCTGGAAGGAAATAACATTACACTTTATCAATATCTTTATTAACCCACATCTTCCAGTATACAAAGCTTTACACAGAGTACATGTACCTATGGCAGACTTATTTGCATCATTAACCCTTTGAATGCTGAGATTTTTCCAGCAAAATTTTTGTGCAACATTTTACCAATTTAAATAAATTTTTCTGTGATTTTTTTAGGATTTTGGACCAAATGCACATCATATTTCATTGGCTACAGTTTCTTACCAAAATTTTGGCAAAAATGTGAAAAAAATTGACTAGGGCACACTTTATAAAGGCAGTAAAAATTGACTTTGGTGCTCAAGGTTTAACCATAGGTATTTCACAACCTGGTAGCACTGAATCTTCCAGTATCAAGAACATTCATCACATTGCTTGAGCAGCGCCATGCAGATATCTAAGCTCTTATTTTG
This sequence comes from Ptychodera flava, assembly GCF_041260155.1. Taxonomy (NCBI): domain Eukaryota; kingdom Metazoa; phylum Hemichordata; class Enteropneusta; family Ptychoderidae; genus Ptychodera; species Ptychodera flava. The sequence continues at coordinate 26,621,058 of NC_091937.1, read as the reverse complement.
TAAAATACATGTATGAAACACATCGTAAGACACTAGTGCTTTTATAAATACATAAATATTTAAATTGTTTAAAATAATGGAAAAAAGCCAGAATGTACTCTTGTAGAGGGTTCTTTACAATTTGTATGAAAAACACTGCGCCCAAACATTTACAAGATCTAAAATAAAAATCTCAAATAACCTGCAAAGCATCTATACATCAGCAGCGACTGGGTTACAGACGATTGAAAATAATTTTTGATGATTCTCATTTCAAAGATACTTTTTACAGGTTCAGCAACAAGAAGCACTTCAAATAAAAACTAACAACTTTACCCCCGTGAGATTTTTGTGTCCCTGCTAAACTGAAGATTATTTCAATATACAGCAGTGCATGTCCTTTTGCAAACAAAAGTTTACTGTGGCTTAACTTGAGTCTAAGTTGGAAAATATTCAAACCTCAACAAAAGTTATTTGGGAAAATGATGCGAGAACACAGAATCCGCTTGCTCAAAGATGATTAAAGTAAATGTGTAGATTTGACTTATATATTTACTTTATCAGTATTCTAGTCCTTTTTTCTCAAAAAGTACCGTTTACAATTTCAACACAGTTCAGTTTCGTCAAAGTTCTCGTAGGTATGCTCAACTTTTGAAGAACTTGCAAATCAAACAATCTTGTGCAAATTTGAATTTTTCATATTTTGACAAATTTCAGAAGCACAGAAGACATACTCTACAACATTTTAGTGGATAAACGATCATTGAAGTGAAGGATTGCTGTGTAGTCTGTGTATTGAAGCAGATAGCTTTCAAGGAAAGTGTACTCATAGAAAACCTGCTGATTCATTGTCGTCCATTCAGCACCTGGTTTCAGCCACACCCCCAATATTTCTTGGTGAAGGTAGCCAACAAAGGTGTTAAAGGCTACATGTATAATGGTTTACTCAGGCATAGATATATTTACTTCAGCAAAGGTAGCTTAATCAAGGGTCAAATGATGAGAATGTCACTAAGACGGTACCAATAGACATAAGTATGCTGACAATAGCAGACTGATAAAATGTACTGATGAATTATGACCCAGGTACCCGCATAGTTGTACAGAATCACAAAGCAGTGTGTATTTTCGATTATAGTCCTGGCTAACATTGTGTCAAGCAACTAAATATAACAACGGCTGAGAAGGCGCTGTGATTTTGGTTAAATATTCATATCAAAACTTTCTTTCAGCTTTGCAGTTGCCTGTTTCCATCCAATGTGTTCTCTAGTGTACAGCGCACAGCGATCATATCTACAAAGATGCATTACTGTATCGACTGAAAACAATACTCCTTCAGAAAAGGTGAAATATAGCTTCTTGGTCGGCTTTGACCTCTGATATATGTATGAAATGGTGGAGTGTCGGTGCAAGATAGAACAGCCAACAGGATTCTTCAACTTTTGGTTTCCAGGGATACCAGGGCAATTTCAGTGTTCTCCAAAGGAATTTTTGATTGCAAAGTGGCTAATTTGCATCACACTGAAATTTACATGTTAATGAATTTCTATTGTTTCACAGAAATTAAAGAGAAGTGGCCACTATATTTTACTGGGGAGAACAATGAATTTAAAATTTCAATTTTTATGTTTTTTCAACGGCAAACTCTACAAATAGAATGGTTTGCCATGCGGTTTTGATCATTGACTTCTTTAGGTAACATAGGTTGTAAATGTTTCTACTTAAGAATAAAGGATATTACAATGTGGAAGTTTTACAGACTCAGCATGCTAGAGAGATGACAATATGATTGCCGTACCAACCAACCATACAGTGATACACACATATCGAAAAACATGTACCTGTGCACGTTTGTGTACATGGTAATGGCTTTACCTATTCAACTCCAATCGAGAAATAACCGAATGAGAACAACTTGTGCAAATTCCAACTTTCTGGTAAACTCAATCTTTCGACACATTCTCTTGGTTGCAGCTGTGATCAAACAGCGGGGTAGACTGATTAACGGTTGTAATAAACGTCCATATTGGTTGCGCGAATCATTCAAGGCTGGTCTATTATTTTGACCAGTGGGATACAAACTGCTCATTTTTTTAATATGAAGATAGAGAAAATGTTAGAAAGCTTAAAGTCTGATATTTGAAAAATCTAAACAATCATTTTGGCTATGTCATAATTATATACTGATAAAAATTTTAAAAAATTGCAATATGATGGTATGTTTTCCGTCAACATCTATAGATCTTTATAAGGGTAAGTAAATTAAGAATCAAACTGAAATCATTAATTTCTTACATTTGAAAAAAAGTTCCCAAAGTGAACTTATTAACTCTCTGTTATTTTAGTGCAACATTTTACCAAATTTTATTAACTTTTCTGTAATTTTTCTCATAATTTTAGACCAAATGGACATTTCGTTGGTTACAGTTTTTCATCAAAATTTTGGCAAAAATCTGAAAAAATTGACTCAGGGGCAAAAAATTGACTGTGGCGGTCAAAGGGTTAAGGGTAAAAATTCAGTCACAACTGGGATAAAATTTGTTTTCCAGACTATAGAAATAGGGAATGACTATCCTACCTTGCATGCTCTCTCTATCCTACCTTGCTCTCTAACATTCGCATACAGTTTTGATTTGCAAATATTTTCCATTTTGTATTTACACATGTATGACCATACGTCACAATAGTGACACCTACATTATAATTGAATAATCTAAACATCTAATTATGCATGTTTTAGCTTGTTCCAAATCTGGAACAATAATTTCAATATCAGGGCGATAGAAAAGTTGATTTTCTTTTGTGAGCATTTTGCCTAATTCATGATGGAACGTGTTGTATTCATTATACACGTCTTTCATGTGGAAAAATGTTATGCATATGCATTATGCATGCCATTCATTCTTTGTACATGAAAATTGGACAGAAATTTCCGCAATATAACAACAGTAGCTTATTTGAATTCTTTGAAATGCCAAAAAGGGAAACTACAGTTTGTTCAATTCTGATACAACTGAAAGTCACATGATAATCGAAAATGATCACAGCAGCATTCAAAATAATTCAAACTCTCTATAAATTTTGTGAATGGTAATATATCAAACATTAATCAGATATCTTTTTCTGTTACTCTCCAATTTTCTCTGTGACTAAAACAAGAATTTCACAAACATAAATACCAATATGTTGGATAAATTCCATTGTTTCATACATGTATCCCAGAACAATACACATACGATGTATACTGTATCTGATGTATTAGACTAGACAAATATTGAATGATTTTTGTAGTTTAGTCGTGCAAACATTATCTTTGGAAAGCTGTGTGTGCCCAAACTTTCAAGTATTCGATTTTGGAAATTCTTGAAATGTTGTTGACACCGACAAGATAATACTGTTACTGCAGAGAAAACGAACAAAAGGGTGAACTCAGCAGTTTCGTTTAAACAAAATTTATTACGAAAACAAAACTAATTGCTAAGTTAGGGACAGAGTACAAGCTTTAAAAGTGTACAGACTACTTATCTCAGCTGGGACGGCAAAGCTCCAGTCTCAGAGTTGTAACAGTCAGTCGGATGAATGAACAGTCCTTTGGCTTGCAGGCTTGAAGCTGCACAAAGTCCACAGTATAAATCCAGCGTTGACAGTGAAGGTCTTGAAAAGTCTTGAGAATGACTACTGCTGGAGTTTAGTAACACACAAGAGACACGATCCCAAAAGTCTGACTGGAAGCTGTGCACGTCCCTTTTATAAAGGCATATAAGAACAATCTAGAACTTTTATTGACATGCTAATTACTGTTCTAAAATTATCTCCCTTACACAACTAATCAACTTTCCAGAACATTCCAAACATGACTAATTGAATTCAAGGTTGTGAGGTCATCAAGGGCAGTGACCTTGAGAATGTTCTAGACTAATTGAACTCAGGTCATGATGAGTGTGGGGGGAATGACCTACATAACACACCCCCTCTTCAAAAAAAAGAAAATTTTTCAAAGAAAAATCTTTCTTTTACAAATGTAATCTTGAAAAGGATTTAAGTACTCAAATTTGTTTTACTCTAAAGTAAATTTCTTGAAAGTGAACAACAATAAAATTTCTTGAAAGTGAACAACAATAAACTCTAAATACGAGAGAGACAGTCTGCAATTAAATTGTCTCTGCCTTTGATATGTCTAATGTCAAGATTAAAGTCCTGTAACATTAAACTCCATCTTAGCAATCTCTGATTTTTGCCTTTAAATTTCTGCAGAAAACAAGAGGGTTGTGATCAATATAAACCACTATTGGCTGATTTGAAGAAGTAACATAAACTTCAAAATGCTGTAAAGCTAATATCAAAGATAAACACTCTTTTTCAATTGTAGAGTAGTTTCTCTGGGATTTGTTAAATTTGCGTGAAAAATAGCAAACAGGATGATCTACACCATGACTATCCTCTTGCAATAAAACAGCACCAGCAGCCGTATCACTAGCATCTACAGCTAATTTGAATGGCAAAGTGAAATCTGGTGCAGACAACACTGGGGCACTTTGCAGTATGGCTTTAAGTGTATCAAATGCCTGTTGGCATTGCTCTGACCAAACAAACTTTACTTTCTTTTTAAGTAAGTTAGTCAAAGGCTCAGTAATTGTGGAGAAATTTGGACAGAATTTTCTGTAGTAACCAGCCATACCGAGAAAGCGCATCAGTTGTCGTTTGCAGTTTGGTATGGGAAAACTTGAAATGGCACTGATTTTGGCATCAACAGGTTTTACCTCACCCTGTCCTACAGTATGTCCGAGGTAAGTTACCCTAGCCCAACCAAACTCAGATTTGGCAAGGTTGACAGTCAACATTGCTTTGCTCAGTCTCTCAAAGAACTTCCGCATGAGCTTGATGTGTTCCTCCCAGGTGTCACTATACAGGACGACGTCGTCAACGTAAGCTGCACATCCGTCTAGCCCGGATATGACGTCGTTGATCATCCGTTGGAACGTTGCCGGAGAGTTCTTCATTCCGAATGGCATCACCTTGTACTGGAACAATCCGTCTGGTGTAACAAAGGCGGATATTTCACGAGCACGATCCGTCAGAGGGACTTGCCAAAATCCCTTCAGTAGGTCAAATTTCGTCACGTACTTGGCTTTTCCCACTCGGTCGATGCAGTCATCAATCCTCGGGATTGGGAAAGTGTCTGTCTTTGTTAAAGTGTTGACCTTCCTAAAGTCCGTGCACATACGATAACTGTGATCTGATTTGGGAACAAGTATGCACGGCGAACTCCAGTTACTTTTACTGGGTTCAATAAAGCATTGTCCAGCAGGTATTTGACTTCTTCCTGGAGATATTTCGCTTTTGTTGGATTCAGTCTGTATGGATGTTGTTTTACAGGCTTACTGTCCCCAACATCAACGTCGTGATAGATGACGTTTGTCCTCGTTGGAACATCTTGAAACAGGTGTTTATATTCATGGAGCAGTTCTTTCACCTGTTGTTGTTGTTCTGGCTGGAGGTGTGCCAACTTTGTAGACTCCAGCTTCTCCAGGATTTCTGAGTTCTGAAGCTTGACCGAGCCCAGCTTTGAGTTTAGAGTATTTTCACTCAAGTCAGTTTCAGTATCACTATCTTCATAATGGTTTGAACTGACTGCACTGACAGGCTGAGTTATAGTAGGATTATCCCTATCCAAATATGGCTTAAGCATATTTATGTGATAGCTGTTTTTGTTTTCGCCTGTCAGGTGTTATTATGATGTAATTTAAATCACTCAATTTCTTATCAATTAGATATGGCCCAAAGTAACGAGCATGGAGTGGTTTGCCAGGAATCGGAAGTAGAACAAGAACCTTTTGACCGGTTCAAACTTCCGTTTTGAGGTGCTTTTATCATATTTGGTTTCATTGACTGCTGAGATGACTCAAGATTTTCTCTGGCTAATTCACATGCTTTAGAGAGTTTTGTACGAAAATCTACACATATTGCAAAATATTCAGACAATCATCATCGTCTGATAGGAATTTCTCTTAACGAGCTTAAGTGGGCCACGGACTGTATGTCCAAATACAAGCTCAAATGGGCTAAAACCAAGAGACTCCTGAATTGACTCTCTAACAGCAAAGAGCAAAAAATGAATTCCTTCATCCCACTGCTTCTCTGTGTCAAAACAGTAGGTCCTAATCATGTTTTTCAAAGTTTGATGAAATCGCTCAAGAGCACCCTGACTTTCTGGATGATAGGCGGATGACCTATACTGTTTAATGCCTAGCTGATCCATTACTTGTTGAAAAATTCCAGACATAAAGTTGGAGCCTTGATCGGACTGGACACATTTAGGGAGGCCGAATAAAGTGAAAAATTTGACTAAAGCTCTCACTATAGTCTTTGTCTTTATATTTCTCAGTGGTATGGCTTCGGGGAACCGAGTTGATGTACACATAATTGTCAACATGTACTCATTTCCTGATCTTGTTTTTGGTAGGGGCCCAACACAGTCTATTAGTATCCTACTAAATGGTTCTTGAAATGCAGGAATTGGCTGTAAAGGGGCCTTTGGAATGGTCTGATTCGGCTTTCCTACCATTTGACATGTGTGACAAGTTTTACAGAAATGTGCTACATCCTGCCTGAGATTAGGCCAATAAAAGTGACTGAGAATTTTATGATAAGTTTTCCTGACTCCTAAGTGACCAGCCCAGGGGGTTTCATGGGCCAGGCGCAATATTTCAGCATGGTAGGGCTTTGGAACCACAATTTGATGTTTTATAGCCCAATCGTCATCAACCAAAACATCTGGAGGTCTCCATTTACGCATGAGAATACCAGATTTTGTATAATAGGAAACAGAGCTATCTGAAGTTTTACCTTCATCATCTACCCTGTCAAACAAAGACAAAATATCTGGGTCTTTGTGTTGTTCTGCAATGAGATTTGATCTAGAAAATGTCTGACTTTGGTCAGCAGTTTTACTGGAAGTTGCAAATCCACGAGGGATAACGGAATGATCCGTGTCAAACACCTGACTGAGAAAGGTGTCATTTAAGTCAACATCTGTGACATTATTTTTGAGAGTATTTTGATTCTCGGAAGTTTTCTTTGACATGGCTCGAGTAATAGCACATGAAGGAAATAAATCGGGTATCTCTTGTTCAATTGGCTCTGGATCCTGATCTAAAGTAGGATTATCAGTCACAAGTGGATTAGTAATGACCTTGTCCCCAGCAAGGTCGTTTCCAAGAAGAAGGTGAATCCCTTCAAAAGGCAAAAAAGGCCTAATACCTAAAGTCACAGGTCCAGAAACAAAGTCCGAAGACAAATAGACATTATGGAGAGGAACAGGAATGTAGTCATTACAATCTACCCCCTTAATAAGAACTTTAGAACCTGAAAATGACTTTTCAGAAAACGGCAGGGTATCTGCCAACAAAAGAGACTGGGAAGCCCCGGTATCTCTTAAAATTTTGACAGGGGTAGCGGAAGAAAAATCACTAGAAAGTGATATAAAACCATCATGAATAAATGGTTCGAAAATACCCATAATGCTATCTTGAGAAGAATTGACCTTGACCTCATTAATTGGGGATAAGAGGGGTTTAACCTCAGAAAATGTGTTGCACACATTATTAGACTCTAATTGAGTTGATGAAGAAATAAAGCCGGTGGGCTTAGATCCACTTTGACCACTTTGACCTTCACGTTTTCTTTTCAACTTGAACACTCTGACATTAAATGGCCGTCTTTCTTGCAATAATTACAAGAAAGTGTACCGAACTGTTTGTCAGAAGGAGATTGAGACTTGGGATCTGATGATGTGGAAGTGTTACTTGAATTTTGTGAACTGTTGTCATTTGATTTCTACTCTCCTTTGAAAAATTCTTGGATGAAAAGGAGGAGTTAAATGACCTGCATTGTTTCTGTATGAAAAGGACTGGGATGGTTTGCTGAGAAATGAAGATTTGTGGGTCAATGAATAATCATCGGCCAAACGTGCAGCAACCTCCAATGTATCTGCCTTTTGTTCATTGATAAACGTCTTGATGTCACTCCGAATGCACCTCTTAAATTCTTCAATCAAAACAAGCTGTCGTAATTTGTCATAATTCTGACTGACTTTTCAGAAGAGCACCAACGATCAAACAGTTGTTCTTTTGTTCGAGCAAATTCAACATAAGTTTGATCCTTCACCTTCTCACAATCCCTAAATTTCTGACGGTAAGCTTCAGGCACCAACTCATAGCCCTTGAGAATTAATTCCTTCACAGAATCATAATCTGAAGCCTGCTCTACTGACAACTGAATGTAAATTTCTCTGGCTTTACCCACCAAAGCACTCTGCAAAAGCATAGACCAGGACTCCTTAGGCCAATTCAGGCTCTGAGCAATTTTCTCAAAATGGAGGAAATATTTATCAACATCCTTTTCTTGGAAAGGGGGAACTAACCTGAAATGCTTAGTGATGTCAAACTTGTCTGAAGGGAAGAATTTTCCTGACTGTCCAAGCTCTAAACGTTTTATTTCTACCTGCAATCGCTGTTCTTCTAATCGCAATTCTTTTTCTTTCTGTCTTTCTTCCATTTCTAACTGCATTTGTATTTTTTCTTTTTCTAATGCCTGTCTCTCTTTTTCCATTTGTAATTCTTTCTCTCTCATTTGTAATTCTAGTTTCTTGATCTCCAAATTTGTCTGCATTTCTAATTCTAATTTTCTGAGTTCAGAGGTAGACTCGGGCTCATAATCTTTCAGGGTGGATTCCTCAAATGGCCTAAATCAACTAGATGTTTGGCAATACGGTACTGTATTTCCCTCTTGCGCATAGATCTTTTGACTTCTACTTTAAGGAAATTGGCCAGTGTTATGAGGTTGTCTTTTCTGAGGGAATTAAATGTGTCCTGATCAAGGTCATCCATAAATTCGTCTGGTTTAAATTCCGCCATGATTAAATTTCGCTGAGTTCACAGTATACAGTAGTTTTGAAAAGGCTGTCAAAATGTTGTCAAACGGCTCAAAATATTCGTATCCCGGACGAGCCCCCAATTTGTTACGTGCAGAGAAACGAACAAAAGGGTGAACTCAGCAGTTTCCGTTTAAACAAAATTTATTACGAAAACAAAACTAATTGCTAAGTTAGGGACAGAGTACAAGCTTTAAAAGTGTACAGACTACTTATCTCAGCTGGGACGGCAAAGCTCCAGTCTCAGAGTTGTAACAGTCAGTCGGATGAATGAACAGTCCTTTGGCTTGCAGGCTTGAAGCTGCACAAAGTCCACAGTATAAATCCAGCGTTGACAGTGAAGGTCTTGAAAAGTCTTGAGAATGACTACTGCTGGAGTTTAGTAACACACAAGAGACACGATCCCAAAAGTCTGACTGGAAGCTGTGCACGTCCCTTTTATAAAGGCATATAAGAACAATCTAGAACTTTTATTGACATGCTAATTACTGTTCTAAAATTATCTCCCTTACACAACTAATCAACTTTCCAGAACATTCCAAACATGACTAATTGAATTCAAGGTTGTGAGGTCATCAAGGGCAGTGACCTTGAGAATGTTCTAGACTAATTGAACTCAGGTCATGATGAGTGTGGGGGAATGACCTACATAACAATACCAATACAGGTATGATGTACATGTACAATTATCTTGTGTCGTTAGGACATTTTCAAGTGAGTGCGGCATCAAAGTGACTCAGAAATCACACCAGTGGACAACTGTATCTTCAACTCAAGTGTATTGATGAATATTATGAAGTGACTGACAAACATATCTGTACGGACATGTGAGAGTCATTTAACCCTTTCAGGCCTGACTTTCTGCTAACTTGCCAGACCAACCCCTATAATATACTAAGAGGTTTTGGCCTGAGAGGGTTAAACAGCCCTTTCACAAGCCAATTTTGGATCAATCCTGCAGTTTTTGTATACCCAGGCTCAGGCAGTGTAAATTGGGATGGATCTGTATAATAAATTTACATTCTAGTCTGCTGGCCCAGCTTTTATAAACAGTATTAGGTACAGATCCCCTACAATCAAATAGCAATTACCATTTTCCAGTGAAAATGTTCAATTATGATATTCCAATATTATTGGTATTTAATGGATAACATCATATAAAATGAAGCTTGGACAAAGTAGACAGAACTTCAAAGTTTTATCGCTTTTTCAACTGTTACTTTTAACTACCTACACATTTTGAAACTTCAGAAATTTGCAGAGTTGATATAAAGTTCTTACTATCCCAGTTCACCTTCTCTGTGAGGATTTGATATAAAGGGTC